>NW_028175285.1:0-119761 GCF_965226575.1 Pagrus pagrus | reverse complement strand
AAGCCACTTTTCAGCCTTAATGAATTAAATTCCAGGTAAAAACTCATTTGCCATGAAGAAGATCCAAATTCAACCAGTTCAGGCTAGTAAACCTGTTTGAAAGACCTTTTTTCAGTGAAATGCAGCTTAGTGCAAAAACAGGCTGCTCTCGCTCTGAAACGCTCATTTTTCACATAAGCCACTTTTCAGCCTTAGGCGACTGTACAGTGCTAAAACAGCCTCCAATCGCTCTGAAACGCTCATTTTTCACATAAGCCACTTTTCAGCGCTAAAACAGCCTCCAATCGCTCTGAAACGCTCATTTTTGACATAAGCCACATTTCACCTTTAATGAATGAAATTCCAGGTAAAAACTCCTTTGCCATGAAGAAGATCCAAATTCAACCAGTTCAGGCTAGTAAACCTGTTTGAAAGACCTTTTTTCAGTGAAATGCAGCTTAGTGCAAAAACAGGCTGCTCTCGCTCTGAAACGCTCATTTTTCACAAAAGCCACTTTTCAGCGCTAAAACAGCCTCCAATCGCTCTGAAACGCTCATTTTTGACATAAGCCACATTTCACCTTTAATGAATGAAATTCCAGGTAAAAACTCCTTTGCCATGAAGAAGATCCAAATTCAACCAGTTCAGGCTAGTAAACCTGTTTGAAAGACCTTTTTTCAGTGAAATGCAGCTTAGTGCAAAAACAGGCTGCTCTCGCTCTGAAACGCTCATTTTTCACAAAAGCCACTTTTCAGCCTTAGGCGACTGTACAGTGCTAAAACAGCCTCCAATCGCTCTGAAACGCTCATTTTTGACATAACCCACTTTTCAGCCTTAATGAATTAAATTCCAGGTAAAAACTCATTTGCCATGAAGAAGATCCAAATTCAACCAGTTCAGGCTAGTAAACCTGTTTGAAAGACCTTTTTTCAGTGAAATGCAGCTTAGTGCAAAAACAGGCTGCTCTCGCTCTGAAACGCTCATTTTTCACATAAGCCACTTTTCAGCCTTAGGCGACTGTACAGTGCTAAAACAGCCTCCAATCGCTCTGAAACGCTCATTTTTGACATAATCCACTTTTCACCTTTAATGAATGAAATTCCAGGTAAAAACTCCTTTGCCATGAAGAAGATCCAAATTCAACCAGTTCAGGCTAGTAAACCTGTTTGAAAGACCTTTTTTCAGTGAAATGCAGCTTAGTGCAAAAACAGGCTGCTCTCGCTCTGAAACGCTCATTTTTCACATAAGCCACTTTTCAGCGCTAAAACAGCCTCCAATCGCTCTGAAACGCTCATTTTTGACATAACCCACTTTTCAGCCTTAATGAATTAAATTCCAGGTAAAAACTCATTTGCCATGAAGAAGATCCAAATTCAACCAGTTCAGGCTAGTAAACCTGTTTGAAAGACCTTTTTTCAGTGAAATGCAGCTTAGTGCAAAAACAGGCTGCTCTCGCTCTGAAACGCTCATTTTTCACATAAGCCACTTTTCAGCCTTAGGCGACTGTACAGTGCTAAAACAGCCTCCAATCGCTCTGAAACGCTCATTTTTGACATAACCCACTTTTCAGCCTTAATGAATTAAATTCCAGGTAAAAACTCATTTGCCATGAAGAAGATCCAAATTCAACCAGTTCAGGCTAGTAAACCTGTTTGAAAGACCTTTTTTCAGTGAAATGCAGCTTAGTGCAAAAACAGGCTGCTCTCGCTCTGAAACGCTCATTTTTCACAAAAGCCACTTTTCAGCGCTAAAACAGCCTCCAATCGCTCTGAAACGCTCATTTTTGACATAAGCCACATTTCACCTTTAATGAATGAAATTCCAGGTAAAAACTCCTTTGCCATGAAGAAGATCCAAATTCAACCAGTTCAGGCTAGTAAACCTGTTTGAAAGACCTTTTTTCAGTGAAATGCAGCTTAGTGCAAAAACAGGCTGCTCTCGCTCTGAAACGCTCATTTTTCACAAAAGCCACTTTTCAGCGCTAAAACAGCCTCCAATCGCTCTGAAACGCTCATTTTTGACATAAGCCACTTTTCAGCCTTAATGAATTAAATTCCAGGTAAAAACTCATTTGCCATGAAGAAGATCCAAATTCAACCAGTTCAGGCTAGTAAACCTGTTTGAAAGACCTTTTTTCAGTGAAATGCAGCTTAGTGCAAAAACAGGCTGCTCTCGCTCTGAAACGCTCATTTTTCACATAAGCCACTTTTCAGCCTTAGGCGACTGTACAGTGCTAAAACAGCCTCCAATCGCTCTGAAACGCTCATTTTTCACATAAGCCACTTTTCAGCGCTAAAACAGCCTCCAATCGCTCTGAAACGCTCATTTTTGACATAAGCCACATTTCACCTTTAATGAATGAAATTCCAGGTAAAAACTCCTTTGCCATGAAGAAGATCCAAATTCAACCAGTTCAGGCTAGTAAACCTGTTTGAAAGACCTTTTTTCAGTGAAATGCAGCTTAGTGCAAAAACAGGCTGCTCTCGCTCTGAAACGCTCATTTTTCACAAAAGCCACTTTTCAGCGCTAAAACAGCCTCCAATCGCTCTGAAACGCTCATTTTTGACATAAGCCACATTTCACCTTTAATGAATGAAATTCCAGGTAAAAACTCCTTTGCCATGAAGAAGATCCAAATTCAACCAGTTCAGGCTAGTAAACCTGTTTGAAAGACCTTTTTTCAGTGAAATGCAGCTTAGTGCAAAAACAGGCTGCTCTCGCTCTGAAACGCTCATTTTTCACAAAAGCCACTTTTCAGCCTTAGGCGACTGTACAGTGCTAAAACAGCCTCCAATCGCTCTGAAACGCTCATTTTTGACATAACCCACTTTTCAGCCTTAATGAATTAAATTCCAGGTAAAAACTCATTTGCCATGAAGAAGATCCAAATTCAACCAGTTCAGGCTAGTAAACCTGTTTGAAAGACCTTTTTTCAGTGAAATGCAGCTTAGTGCAAAAACAGGCTGCTCTCGCTCTGAAACGCTCATTTTTCACATAAGCCACTTTTCAGCCTTAGGCGACTGTACAGTGCTAAAACAGCCTCCAATCGCTCTGAAACGCTCATTTTTGACATAATCCACTTTTCACCTTTAATGAATGAAATTCCAGGTAAAAACTCCTTTGCCATGAAGAAGATCCAAATTCAACCAGTTCAGGCTAGTAAACCTGTTTGAAAGACCTTTTTCAGTGAAATGCAGCTTAGTGCAAAAACAGGCTGCTCTCGCTCTGAAACGCTCATTTTTCACATAAGCCACTTTTCAGCGCTAAAACAGCCTCCAATCGCTCTGAAACGCTCATTTTTGACATAACCCACTTTTCAGCCTTAATGAATTAAATTCCAGGTAAAAACTCATTTGCCATGAAGAAGATCCAAATTCAACCAGTTCAGGCTAGTAAACCTGTTTGAAAGACCTTTTTTCAGTGAAATGCAGCTTAGTGCAAAAACAGGCTGCTCTCGCTCTGAAACGCTCATTTTTCACATAAGCCACTTTTCAGCCTTAGGCGACTGTACAGTGCTAAAACAGCCTCCAATCGCTCTGAAACGCTCATTTTTCACATAAGCCACTTTTCAGCGCTAAAACAGCCTCCAATCGCTCTGAAACGCTCATTTTTGACATAAGCCACATTTCACCTTTAATGAATGAAATTCCAGGTAAAAACTCCTTTGCCATGAAGAAGATCCAAATTCAACCAGTTCAGGCTAGTAAACCTGTTTGAAAGACCTTTTTTCAGTGAAATGCAGCTTAGTGCAAAAACAGGCTGCTCTCGCTCTGAAACGCTCATTTTTCACAAAAGCCACTTTTCAGCGCTAAAACAGCCTCCAATCGCTCTGAAACGCTCATTTTTGACATAAGCCACTTTTCAGCCTTAATGAATTAAATTCCAGGTAAAAACTCATTTGCCATGAAGAAGATCCAAATTCAACCAGTTCAGGCTAGTAAACCTGTTTGAAAGACCTTTTTTCAGTGAAATGCAGCTTAGTGCAAAAACAGGCTGCTCTCGCTCTGAAACGCTCATTTTTCACATAAGCCACTTTTCAGCCTTAGGCGACTGTACAGTGCTAAAACAGCCTCCAATCGCTCTGAAACGCTCATTTTTGACATAACCCACTTTTCAGCCTTAATGAATTAAATTCCAGGTAAAAACTCATTTGCCATGAAGAAGATCCAAATTCAACCAGTTCAGGCTAGTAAACCTGTTTGAAAGACCTTTTTTCAGTGAAATGCAGCTTAGTGCAAAAACAGGCTGCTCTCGCTCTGAAACGCTCATTTTTCACATAAGCCACTTTTCAGCCTTAGGCGACTGTACAGTGCTAAAACAGCCTCCAATCGCTCTGAAACGCTCATTTTTCACATAAGCCACTTTTCAGCGCTAAAACAGCCTCCAATCGCTCTGAAACGCTCATTTTTGACATAAGCCACATTTCACCTTTAATGAATGAAATTCCAGGTAAAAACTCCTTTGCCATGAAGAAGATCCAAATTCAACCAGTTCAGGCTAGTAAACCTGTTTGAAAGACCTTTTTTCAGTGAAATGCAGCTTAGTGCAAAAACAGGCTGCTCTCGCTCTGAAACGCTCATTTTTCACATAAGCCACTTTTCAGCGCTAAAACAGCCTCCAATCGCTCTGAAACGCTCATTTTTGACATAACCCACTTTTCAGCCTTAATGAATTAAATTCCAGGAAAAAACTCATTTGCCATGAAGAAGATCCAAATTCAACCAGTTCAGGCTAGTAAACCTGTTTGAAAGACCTTTTTTCAGTGAAATGCAGCTTAGTGCAAAAACAGGCTGCTCTCGCTCTGAAACGCTCATTTTTCACATAAGCCACTTTTCAGCCTTAGGCGACTGTACAGTGCTAAAACAGCCTCCAATCGCTCTGAAACGCTCATTTTTCACATAAGCCACTTTTCAGCGCTAAAACAGCCTCCAATCGCTCTGAAACGCTCATTTTTGACATAAGCCACATTTCACCTTTAATGAATGAAATTCCAGGTAAAAACTCCTTTGCCATGAAGAAGATCCAAATTCAACCAGTTCAGGCTAGTAAACCTGTTTGAAAGACCTTTTTTCAGTGAAATGCAGCTTAGTGCAAAAACAGGCTGCTCTCGCTCTGAAACGCTCATTTTTCACAAAAGCCACTTTTCAGCGCTAAAACAGCCTCCAATCGCTCTGAAACGCTCATTTTTGACATAAGCCACTTTTCAGCCTTAATGAATTAAATTCCAGGTAAAAACTCATTTGCCATGAAGAAGATCCAAATTCAACCAGTTCAGGCTAGTAAACCTGTTTGAAAGACCTTTTTTCAGTGAAATGCAGCTTAGTGCAAAAACAGGCTGCTCTCGCTCTGAAACGCTCATTTTTCACATAAGCCACTTTTCAGCCTTAGGCGACTGTACAGTGCTAAAACAGCCTCCAATCGCTCTGAAACGCTCATTTTTGACATAACCCACTTTTCAGCCTTAATGAATTAAATTCCAGGTAAAAACTCATTTGCCATGAAGAAGATCCAAATTCAACCAGTTCAGGCTAGTAAACCTGTTTGAAAGACCTTTTTTCAGTGAAATGCAGCTTAGTGCAAAAACAGGCTGCTCTCGCTCTGAAACGCTCATTTTTCACATAAGCCACTTTTCAGCCTTAGGCGACTGTACAGTGCTAAAACAGCCTCCAATCGCTCTGAAACGCTCATTTTTGACATAATCCACTTTTCACCTTTAATGAATGAAATTCCAGGTAAAAACTCCTTTGCCATGAAGAAGATCCAAATTCAACCAGTTCAGGCTAGTAAACCTGTTTGAAAGACCTTTTTTCAGTGAAATGCAGCTTAGTGCAAAAACAGGCTGCTCTCGCTCTGAAACGCTCATTTTTCACATAAGCCACTTTTCAGCGCTAAAACAGCCTCCAATCGCTCTGAAACGCTCATTTTTGACATAACCCACTTTTCAGCCTTAATGAATTAAATTCCAGGAAAAAACTCATTTGCCATGAAGAAGATCCAAATTCAACCAGTTCAGGCTAGTAAACCTGTTTGAAAGACCTTTTTTCAGTGAAATGCAGCTTAGTGCAAAAACAGGCTGCTCTCGCTCTGAAACGCTCATTTTTCACATAAGCCACTTTTCAGCCTTAGGCGACTGTACAGTGCTAAAACAGCCTCCAATCGCTCTGAAACGCTCATTTTTCACATAAGCCACTTTTCAGCGCTAAAACAGCCTCCAATCGCTCTGAAACGCTCATTTTTGACATAAGCCACATTTCACCTTTAATGAATGAAATTCCAGGTAAAAACTCCTTTGCCATGAAGAAGATCCAAATTCAACCAGTTCAGGCTAGTAAACCTGTTTGAAAGACCTTTTTTCAGTGAAATGCAGCTTAGTGCAAAAACAGGCTGCTCTCGCTCTGAAACGCTCATTTTTCACAAAAGCCACTTTTCAGCGCTAAAACAGCCTCCAATCGCTCTGAAACGCTCATTTTTGACATAAGCCACTTTTCAGCCTTAATGAATTAAATTCCAGGTAAAAACTCATTTGCCATGAAGAAGATCCAAATTCAACCAGTTCAGGCTAGTAAACCTGTTTGAAAGACCTTTTTTCAGTGAAATGCAGCTTAGTGCAAAAACAGGCTGCTCTCGCTCTGAAACGCTCATTTTTCACATAAGCCACTTTTCAGCCTTAGGCGACTGTACAGTGCTAAAACAGCCTCCAATCGCTCTGAAACGCTCATTTTTGACATAACCCACTTTTCAGCCTTAATGAATTAAATTCCAGGTAAAAACTCATTTGCCATGAAGAAGATCCAAATTCAACCAGTTCAGGCTAGTAAACCTGTTTGAAAGACCTTTTTTCAGTGAAATGCAGCTTAGTGCAAAAACAGGCTGCTCTCGCTCTGAAACGCTCATTTTTCACATAAGCCACTTTTCAGCCTTAGGCGACTGTACAGTGCTAAAACAGCCTCCAATCGCTCTGAAACGCTCATTTTTGACATAATCCACTTTTCACCTTTAATGAATGAAATTCCAGGTAAAAACTCCTTTGCCATGAAGAAGATCCAAATTCAACCAGTTCAGGCTAGTAAACCTGTTTGAAAGACCTTTTTTCAGTGAAATGCAGCTTAGTGCAAAAACAGGCTGCTCTCGCTCTGAAACGCTCATTTTTCACATAAGCCACTTTTCAGCGCTAAAACAGCCTCCAATCGCTCTGAAACGCTCATTTTTGACATAACCCACTTTTCAGCCTTAATGAATTAAATTCCAGGAAAAAACTCATTTGCCATGAAGAAGATCCAAATTCAACCAGTTCAGGCTAGTAAACCTGTTTGAAAGACCTTTTTTCAGTGAAATGCAGCTTAGTGCAAAAACAGGCTGCTCTCGCTCTGAAACGCTCATTTTTCACATAAGCCACTTTTCAGCCTTAGGCGACTGTACAGTGCTAAAACAGCCTCCAATCGCTCTGAAACGCTCATTTTTCACATAAGCCACTTTTCAGCGCTAAAACAGCCTCCAATCGCTCTGAAACGCTCATTTTTGACATAAGCCACATTTCACCTTTAATGAATGAAATTCCAGGTAAAAACTCCTTTGCCATGAAGAAGATCCAAATTCAACCAGTTCAGGCTAGTAAACCTGTTTGAAAGACCTTTTTTCAGTGAAATGCAGCTTAGTGCAAAAACAGGCTGCTCTCGCTCTGAAACGCTCATTTTTCACAAAAGCCACTTTTCAGCGCTAAAACAGCCTCCAATCGCTCTGAAACGCTCATTTTTGACATAAGCCACATTTCACCTTTAATGAATGAAATTCCAGGTAAAAACTCCTTTGCCATGAAGAAGATCCAAATTCAACCAGTTCAGGCTAGTAAACCTGTTTGAAAGACCTTTTTTCAGTGAAATGCAGCTTAGTGCAAAAACAGGCTGCTCTCGCTCTGAAACGCTCATTTTTCACAAAAGCCACTTTTCAGCCTTAGGCGACTGTACAGTGCTAAAACAGCCTCCAATCGCTCTGAAACGCTCATTTTTGACATAACCCACTTTTCAGCCTTAATGAATTAAATTCCAGGTAAAAACTCATTTGCCATGAAGAAGATCCAAATTCAACCAGTTCAGGCTAGTAAACCTGTTTGAAAGACCTTTTTTCAGTGAAATGCAGCTTAGTGCAAAAACAGGCTGCTCTCGCTCTGAAACGCTCATTTTTCACATAAGCCACTTTTCAGCCTTAGGCGACTGTACAGTGCTAAAACAGCCTCCAATCGCTCTGAAACGCTCATTTTTGACATAATCCACTTTTCACCTTTAATGAATGAAATTCCAGGTAAAAACTCCTTTGCCATGAAGAAGATCCAAATTCAACCAGTTCAGGCTAGTAAACCTGTTTGAAAGACCTTTTTTCAGTGAAATGCAGCTTAGTGCAAAAACAGGCTGCTCTCGCTCTGAAACGCTCATTTTTCACATAAGCCACTTTTCAGCGCTAAAACAGCCTCCAATCGCTCTGAAACGCTCATTTTTGACATAACCCACTTTTCAGCCTTAATGAATTAAATTCCAGGTAAAAACTCATTTGCCATGAAGAAGATCCAAATTCAACCAGTTCAGGCTAGTAAACCTGTTTGAAAGACCTTTTTTCAGTGAAATGCAGCTTAGTGCAAAAACAGGCTGCTCTCGCTCTGAAACGCTCATTTTTCACATAAGCCACTTTTCAGCCTTAGGCGACTGTACAGTGCTAAAACAGCCTCCAATCGCTCTGAAACGCTCATTTTTGACATAACCCACTTTTCAGCCTTAATGAATTAAATTCCAGGTAAAAACTCATTTGCCATGAAGAAGATCCAAATTCAACCAGTTCAGGCTAGTAAACCTGTTTGAAAGACCTTTTTTCAGTGAAATGCAGCTTAGTGCAAAAACAGGCTGCTCTCGCTCTGAAACGCTCATTTTTCACAAAAGCCACTTTTCAGCGCTAAAACAGCCTCCAATCGCTCTGAAACGCTCATTTTTGACATAAGCCACATTTCACCTTTAATGAATGAAATTCCAGGTAAAAACTCCTTTGCCATGAAGAAGATCCAAATTCAACCAGTTCAGGCTAGTAAACCTGTTTGAAAGACCTTTTTTCAGTGAAATGCAGCTTAGTGCAAAAACAGGCTGCTCTCGCTCTGAAACGCTCATTTTTCACATAAGCCACTTTTCAGCCTTAGGCGACTGTACAGTGCTAAAACAGCCTCCAATCGCTCTGAAACGCTCATTTTTGACATAATCCACTTTTCACCTTTAATGAATGAAATTCCAGGTAAAAACTCCTTTGCCATGAAGAAGATCCAAATTCAACCAGTTCAGGCTAGTAAACCTGTTTGAAAGACCTTTTTTCAGTGAAATGCAGCTTAGTGCAAAAACAGGCTGCTCTCGCTCTGAAACGCTCATTTTTCACATAAGCCACTTTTCAGCGCTAAAACAGCCTCCAATCGCTCTGAAACGCTCATTTTTGACATAACCCACTTTTCAGCCTTAATGAATTAAATTCCAGGTAAAAACTCATTTGCCATGAAGAAGATCCAAATTCAACCAGTTCAGGCTAGTAAACCTGTTTGAAAGACCTTTTTTCAGTGAAATGCAGCTTAGTGCAAAAACAGGCTGCTCTCGCTCTGAAACGCTCATTTTTCACATAAGCCACTTTTCAGCCTTAGGCGACTGTACAGTGCTAAAACAGCCTCCAATCGCTCTGAAACGCTCATTTTTGACATAACCCACTTTTCAGCCTTAATGAATTAAATTCCAGGTAAAAACTCATTTGCCATGAAGAAGATCCAAATTCAACCAGTTCAGGCTAGTAAACCTGTTTGAAAGACCTTTTTTCAGTGAAATGCAGCTTAGTGCAAAAACAGGCTGCTCTCGCTCTGAAACGCTCATTTTTCACAAAAGCCACTTTTCAGCGCTAAAACAGCCTCCAATCGCTCTGAAACGCTCATTTTTGACATAAGCCACATTTCACCTTTAATGAATGAAATTCCAGGTAAAAACTCCTTTGCCATGAAGAAGATCCAAATTCAACCAGTTCAGGCTAGTAAACCTGTTTGAAAGACCTTTTTTCAGTGAAATGCAGCTTAGTGCAAAAACAGGCTGCTCTCGCTCTGAAACGCTCATTTTTCACAAAAGCCACTTTTCAGCGCTAAAACAGCCTCCAATCGCTCTGAAACGCTCATTTTTGACATAAGCCACTTTTCAGCCTTAATGAATTAAATTCCAGGTAAAAACTCATTTGCCATGAAGAAGATCCAAATTCAACCAGTTCAGGCTAGTAAACCTGTTTGAAAGACCTTTTTTCAGTGAAATGCAGCTTAGTGCAAAAACAGGCTGCTCTCGCTCTGAAACGCTCATTTTTCACATAAGCCACTTTTCAGCCTTAGGCGACTGTACAGTGCTAAAACAGCCTCCAATCGCTCTGAAACGCTCATTTTTGACATAACCCACTTTTCAGCCTTAATGAATTAAATTCCAGGTAAAAACTCATTTGCCATGAAGAAGATCCAAATTCAACCAGTTCAGGCTAGTAAACCTGTTTGAAAGACCTTTTTTCAGTGAAATGCAGCTTAGTGCAAAAACAGGCTGCTCTCGCTCTGAAACGCTCATTTTTCACATAAGCCACTTTTCAGCCTTAGGCGACTGTACAGTGCTAAAACAGCCTCCAATCGCTCTGAAACGCTCATTTTTCACATAAGCCACTTTTCAGCGCTAAAACAGCCTCCAATCGCTCTGAAACGCTCATTTTTGACATAAGCCACATTTCACCTTTAATGAATGAAATTCCAGGTAAAAACTCCTTTGCCATGAAGAAGATCCAAATTCAACCAGTTCAGGCTAGTAAACCTGTTTGAAAGACCTTTTTTCAGTGAAATGCAGCTTAGTGCAAAAACAGGCTGCTCTCGCTCTGAAACGCTCATTTTTCACATAAGCCACTTTTCAGCGCTAAAACAGCCTCCAATCGCTCTGAAACGCTCATTTTTGACATAACCCACTTTTCAGCCTTAATGAATTAAATTCCAGGAAAAAACTCATTTGCCATGAAGAAGATCCAAATTCAACCAGTTCAGGCTAGTAAACCTGTTTGAAAGACCTTTTTTCAGTGAAATGCAGCTTAGTGCAAAAACAGGCTGCTCTCGCTCTGAAACGCTCATTTTTCACATAAGCCACTTTTCAGCCTTAGGCGACTGTACAGTGCTAAAACAGCCTCCAATCGCTCTGAAACGCTCATTTTTCACATAAGCCACTTTTCAGCGCTAAAACAGCCTCCAATCGCTCTGAAACGCTCATTTTTGACATAAGCCACATTTCACCTTTAATGAATGAAATTCCAGGTAAAAACTCCTTTGCCATGAAGAAGATCCAAATTCAACCAGTTCAGGCTAGTAAACCTGTTTGAAAGACCTTTTTTCAGTGAAATGCAGCTTAGTGCAAAAACAGGCTGCTCTCGCTCTGAAACGCTCATTTTTCACAAAAGCCACTTTTCAGCGCTAAAACAGCCTCCAATCGCTCTGAAACGCTCATTTTTGACATAAGCCACATTTCACCTTTAATGAATGAAATTCCAGGTAAAAACTCCTTTGCCATGAAGAAGATCCAAATTCAACCAGTTCAGGCTAGTAAACCTGTTTGAAAGACCTTTTTTCAGTGAAATGCAGCTTAGTGCAAAAACAGGCTGCTCTCGCTCTGAAACGCTCATTTTTCACAAAAGCCACTTTTCAGCGCTAAAACAGCCTCCAATCGCTCTGAAACGCTCATTTTTGACATAAGCCACTTTTCAGCCTTAATGAATTAAATTCCAGGTAAAAACTCATTTGCCATGAAGAAGATCCAAATTCAACCAGTTCAGGCTAGTAAACCTGTTTGAAAGACCTTTTTTCAGTGAAATGCAGCTTAGTGCAAAAACAGGCTGCTCTCGCTCTGAAACGCTCATTTTTCACATAAGCCACTTTTCAGCCTTAGGCGACTGTACAGTGCTAAAACAGCCTCCAATCGCTCTGAAACGCTCATTTTTGACATAACCCACTTTTCAGCCTTAATGAATTAAATTCCAGGTAAAAACTCATTTGCCATGAAGAAGATCCAAATTCAACCAGTTCAGGCTAGTAAACCTGTTTGAAAGACCTTTTTTCAGTGAAATGCAGCTTAGTGCAAAAACAGGCTGCTCTCGCTCTGAAACGCTCATTTTTCACATAAGCCACTTTTCAGCCTTAGGCGACTGTACAGTGCTAAAACAGCCTCCAATCGCTCTGAAACGCTCATTTTTGACATAATCCACTTTTCACCTTTAATGAATGAAATTCCAGGTAAAAACTCCTTTGCCATGAAGAAGATCCAAATTCAACCAGTTCAGGCTAGTAAACCTGTTTGAAAGACCTTTTTTCAGTGAAATGCAGCTTAGTGCAAAAACAGGCTGCTCTCGCTCTGAAACGCTCATTTTTCACATAAGCCACTTTTCAGCGCTAAAACAGCCTCCAATCGCTCTGAAACGCTCATTTTTGACATAACCCACTTTTCAGCCTTAATGAATTAAATTCCAGGAAAAAACTCATTTGCCATGAAGAAGATCCAAATTCAACCAGTTCAGGCTAGTAAACCTGTTTGAAAGACCTTTTTTCAGTGAAATGCAGCTTAGTGCAAAAACAGGCTGCTCTCGCTCTGAAACGCTCATTTTTCACATAAGCCACTTTTCAGCCTTAGGCGACTGTACAGTGCTAAAACAGCCTCCAATCGCTCTGAAACGCTCATTTTTCACATAAGCCACTTTTCAGCGCTAAAACAGCCTCCAATCGCTCTGAAACGCTCATTTTTGACATAAGCCACATTTCACCTTTAATGAATGAAATTCCAGGTAAAAACTCCTTTGCCATGAAGAAGATCCAAATTCAACCAGTTCAGGCTAGTAAACCTGTTTGAAAGACCTTTTTTCAGTGAAATGCAGCTTAGTGCAAAAACAGGCTGCTCTCGCTCTGAAACGCTCATTTTTCACAAAAGCCACTTTTCAGCGCTAAAACAGCCTCCAATCGCTCTGAAACGCTCATTTTTGACATAAGCCACATTTCACCTTTAATGAATGAAATTCCAGGTAAAAACTCCTTTGCCATGAAGAAGATCCAAATTCAACCAGTTCAGGCTAGTAAACCTGTTTGAAAGACCTTTTTTCAGTGAAATGCAGCTTAGTGCAAAAACAGGCTGCTCTCGCTCTGAAACGCTCATTTTTCACAAAAGCCACTTTTCAGCCTTAGGCGACTGTACAGTGCTAAAACAGCCTCCAATCGCTCTGAAACGCTCATTTTTGACATAACCCACTTTTCAGCCTTAATGAATTAAATTCCAGGTAAAAACTCATTTGCCATGAAGAAGATCCAAATTCAACCAGTTCAGGCTAGTAAACCTGTTTGAAAGACCTTTTTTCAGTGAAATGCAGCTTAGTGCAAAAACAGGCTGCTCTCGCTCTGAAACGCTCATTTTTCACATAAGCCACTTTTCAGCCTTAGGCGACTGTACAGTGCTAAAACAGCCTCCAATCGCTCTGAAACGCTCATTTTTGACATAATCCACTTTTCACCTTTAATGAATGAAATTCCAGGTAAAAACTCCTTTGCCATGAAGAAGATCCAAATTCAACCAGTTCAGGCTAGTAAACCTGTTTGAAAGACCTTTTTTCAGTGAAATGCAGCTTAGTGCAAAAACAGGCTGCTCTCGCTCTGAAACGCTCATTTTTCACATAAGCCACTTTTCAGCGCTAAAACAGCCTCCAATCGCTCTGAAACGCTCATTTTTGACATAACCCACTTTTCAGCCTTAATGAATTAAATTCCAGGTAAAAACTCATTTGCCATGAAGAAGATCCAAATTCAACCAGTTCAGGCTAGTAAACCTGTTTGAAAGACCTTTTTTCAGTGAAATGCAGCTTAGTGCAAAAACAGGCTGCTCTCGCTCTGAAACGCTCATTTTTCACATAAGCCACTTTTCAGCGCTAAAACAGCCTCCAATCGCTCTGAAACGCTCATTTTTGACATAATCCACTTTTCACCTTTAATGAATGAAATTCCAGGTAAAAACTCCTTTGCCATGAAGAAGATCCAAATTCAACCAGTTCAGGCTAGTAAACCTGTTTGAAAGACCTTTTTTCAGTGAAATGCAGCTTAGTGCAAAAACAGGCTGCTCTCGCTCTGAAACGCTCATTTTTCACATAAGCCACTTTTCAGCGCTAAAACAGCCTCCAATCGCTCTGAAACGCTCATTTTTGACATAACCCACTTTTCAGCCTTAATGAATTAAATTCCAGGAAAAAACTCATTTGCCATGAAGAAGATCCAAATTCAACCAGTTCAGGCTAGTAAACCTGTTTGAAAGACCTTTTTTCAGTGAAATGCAGCTTAGTGCAAAAACAGGCTGCTCTCGCTCTGAAACGCTCATTTTTCACATAAGCCACTTTTCAGCCTTAGGCGACTGTACAGTGCTAAAACAGCCTCCAATCGCTCTGAAACGCTCATTTTTCACATAAGCCACTTTTCAGCGCTAAAACAGCCTCCAATCGCTCTGAAACGCTCATTTTTGACATAAGCCACATTTCACCTTTAATGAATGAAATTCCAGGTAAAAACTCCTTTGCCATGAAGAAGATCCAAATTCAACCAGTTCAGGCTAGTAAACCTGTTTGAAAGACCTTTTTTCAGTGAAATGCAGCTTAGTGCAAAAACAGGCTGCTCTCGCTCTGAAACGCTCATTTTTCACAAAAGCCACTTTTCAGCGCTAAAACAGCCTCCAATCGCTCTGAAACGCTCATTTTTGACATAAGCCACTTTTCAGCCTTAATGAATTAAATTCCAGGTAAAAACTCATTTGCCATGAAGAAGATCCAAATTCAACCAGTTCAGGCTAGTAAACCTGTTTGAAAGACCTTTTTTCAGTGAAATGCAGCTTAGTGCAAAAACAGGCTGCTCTCGCTCTGAAACGCTCATTTTTCACATAAGCCACTTTTCAGCGCTAAAACAGCCTCCAATCGCTCTGAAACGCTCATTTTTGACATAACCCACTTTTCAGCCTTAATGAATTAAATTCCAGGAAAAAACTCATTTGCCATGAAGAAGATCCAAATTCAACCAGTTCAGGCTAGTAAACCTGTTTGAAAGACCTTTTTTCAGTGAAATGCAGCTTAGTGCAAAAACAGGCTGCTCTCGCTCTGAAACGCTCATTTTTCACATAAGCCACTTTTCAGCCTTAGGCGACTGTACAGTGCTAAAACAGCCTCCAATCGCTCTGAAACGCTCATTTTTCACATAAGCCACTTTTCAGCGCTAAAACAGCCTCCAATCGCTCTGAAACGCTCATTTTTGACATAAGCCACATTTCACCTTTAATGAATGAAATTCCAGGTAAAAACTCCTTTGCCATGAAGAAGATCCAAATTCAACCAGTTCAGGCTAGTAAACCTGTTTGAAAGACCTTTTTTCAGTGAAATGCAGCTTAGTGCAAAAACAGGCTGCTCTCGCTCTGAAACGCTCATTTTTCACAAAAGCCACTTTTCAGCGCTAAAACAGCCTCCAATCGCTCTGAAACGCTCATTTTTGACATAAGCCACATTTCACCTTTAATGAATGAAATTCCAGGTAAAAACTCCTTTGCCATGAAGAAGATCCAAATTCAACCAGTTCAGGCTAGTAAACCTGTTTGAAAGACCTTTTTTCAGTGAAATGCAGCTTAGTGCAAAAACAGGCTGCTCTCGCTCTGAAACGCTCATTTTTCACATAAGCCACTTTTCAGCGCTAAAACAGCCTCCAATCGCTCTGAAACGCTCATTTTTGACATAAGCCACATTTCACCTTTAATGAATGAAATTCCAGGTAAAAACTCCTTTGCCATGAAGAAGATCCAAATTCAACCAGTTCAGGCTAGTAAACCTGTTTGAAAGACCTTTTTTCAGTGAAATGCAGCTTAGTGCAAAAACAGGCTGCTCTCGCTCTGAAACGCTCATTTTTCACAAAAGCCACTTTTCAGCGCTAAAACAGCCTCCAATCGCTCTGAAACGCTCATTTTTGACATAAGCCACTTTTCAGCCTTAATGAATTAAATTCCAGGTAAAAACTCATTTGCCATGAAGAAGATCCAAATTCAACCAGTTCAGGCTAGTAAACCTGTTTGAAAGACCTTTTTTCAGTGAAATGCAGCTTAGTGCAAAAACAGGCTGCTCTCGCTCTGAAACGCTCATTTTTCACATAAGCCACTTTTCAGCCTTAGGCGACTGTACAGTGCTAAAACAGCCTCCAATCGCTCTGAAACGCTCATTTTTGACATAACCCACTTTTCAGCCTTAATGAATTAAATTCCAGGTAAAAACTCATTTGCCATGAAGAAGATCCAAATTCAACCAGTTCAGGCTAGTAAACCTGTTTGAAAGACCTTTTTTCAGTGAAATGCAGCTTAGTGCAAAAACAGGCTGCTCTCGCTCTGAAACGCTCATTTTTCACATAAGCCACTTTTCAGCCTTAGGCGACTGTACAGTGCTAAAACAGCCTCCAATCGCTCTGAAACGCTCATTTTTGACATAATCCACTTTTCACCTTTAATGAATGAAATTCCAGGTAAAAACTCCTTTGCCATGAAGAAGATCCAAATTCAACCAGTTCAGGCTAGTAAACCTGTTTGAAAGACCTTTTTTCAGTGAAATGCAGCTTAGTGCAAAAACAGGCTGCTCTCGCTCTGAAACGCTCATTTTTCACATAAGCCACTTTTCAGCGCTAAAACAGCCTCCAATCGCTCTGAAACGCTCATTTTTGACATAACCCACTTTTCAGCCTTAATGAATTAAATTCCAGGTAAAAACTCATTTGCCATGAAGAAGATCCAAATTCAACCAGTTCAGGCTAGTAAACCTGTTTGAAAGACCTTTTTTCAGTGAAATGCAGCTTAGTGCAAAAACAGGCTGCTCTCGCTCTGAAACGCTCATTTTTCACATAAGCCACTTTTCAGCCTTAGGCGACTGTACAGTGCTAAAACAGCCTCCAATCGCTCTGAAACGCTCATTTTTCACATAAGCCACTTTTCAGCGCTAAAACAGCCTCCAATCGCTCTGAAACGCTCATTTTTGACATAAGCCACATTTCACCTTTAATGAATGAAATTCCAGGTAAAAACTCCTTTGCCATGAAGAAGATCCAAATTCAACCAGTTCAGGCTAGTAAACCTGTTTGAAAGACCTTTTTTCAGTGAAATGCAGCTTAGTGCAAAAACAGGCTGCTCTCGCTCTGAAACGCTCATTTTTCACAAAAGCCACTTTTCAGCGCTAAAACAGCCTCCAATCGCTCTGAAACGCTCATTTTTGACATAAGCCACTTTTCAGCCTTAATGAATTAAATTCCAGGTAAAAACTCATTTGCCATGAAGAAGATCCAAATTCAACCAGTTCAGGCTAGTAAACCTGTTTGAAAGACCTTTTTTCAGTGAAATGCAGCTTAGTGCAAAAACAGGCTGCTCTCGCTCTGAAACGCTCATTTTTCACATAAGCCACTTTTCAGCGCTAAAACAGCCTCCAATCGCTCTGAAACGCTCATTTTTGACATAACCCACTTTTCAGCCTTAATGAATTAAATTCCAGGAAAAAACTCATTTGCCATGAAGAAGATCCAAATTCAACCAGTTCAGGCTAGTAAACCTGTTTGAAAGACCTTTTTTCAGTGAAATGCAGCTTAGTGCAAAAACAGGCTGCTCTCGCTCTGAAACGCTCATTTTTCACATAAGCCACTTTTCAGCCTTAGGCGACTGTACAGTGCTAAAACAGCCTCCAATCGCTCTGAAACGCTCATTTTTCACATAAGCCACTTTTCAGCGCTAAAACAGCCTCCAATCGCTCTGAAACGCTCATTTTTGACATAAGCCACATTTCACCTTTAATGAATGAAATTCCAGGTAAAAACTCCTTTGCCATGAAGAAGATCCAAATTCAACCAGTTCAGGCTAGTAAACCTGTTTGAAAGACCTTTTTTCAGTGAAATGCAGCTTAGTGCAAAAACAGGCTGCTCTCGCTCTGAAACGCTCATTTTTCACAAAAGCCACTTTTCAGCGCTAAAACAGCCTCCAATCGCTCTGAAACGCTCATTTTTGACATAAGCCACTTTTCAGCCTTAATGAATTAAATTCCAGGTAAAAACTCATTTGCCATGAAGAAGATCCAAATTCAACCAGTTCAGGCTAGTAAACCTGTTTGAAAGACCTTTTTTCAGTGAAATGCAGCTTAGTGCAAAAACAGGCTGCTCTCGCTCTGAAACGCTCATTTTTCACATAAGCCACTTTTCAGCCTTAGGCGACTGTACAGTGCTAAAACAGCCTCCAATCGCTCTGAAACGCTCATTTTTGACATAACCCACTTTTCAGCCTTAATGAATTAAATTCCAGGTAAAAACTCATTTGCCATGAAGAAGATCCAAATTCAACCAGTTCAGGCTAGTAAACCTGTTTGAAAGACCTTTTTTCAGTGAAATGCAGCTTAGTGCAAAAACAGGCTGCTCTCGCTCTGAAACGCTCATTTTTCACATAAGCCACTTTTCAGCCTTAGGCGACTGTACAGTGCTAAAACAGCCTCCAATCGCTCTGAAACGCTCATTTTTGACATAATCCACTTTTCACCTTTAATGAATGAAATTCCAGGTAAAAACTCCTTTGCCATGAAGAAGATCCAAATTCAACCAGTTCAGGCTAATAAACCTGTTTGAAAGACCTTTTTTCAGTGAAATGCAGCTTAGTGCAAAAACAGGCTGCTCTCGCTCTGAAACGCTCATTTTTCACATAAGCCACTTTTCAGCGCTAAAACAGCCTCCAATCGCTCTGAAACGCTCATTTTTGACATAAGCCACTTTTCACCTTTAATGAATGAAATTCCAGGTAAAAACTCCTTTGCCATGAAGAAGATCCAAATTCAATCAGTTCAGGCTAGTAAACCTG
Organism: Pagrus pagrus; assembly: GCF_965226575.1. NCBI lineage: Eukaryota > Metazoa > Chordata > Actinopteri > Spariformes > Sparidae > Pagrus > Pagrus pagrus. Next base: position 100,841 of record NW_028175285.1, on the reverse strand, counting down.
TTTGAAAGACCTTTTTTCAGTGAAATGCAGCTTAGTGCAAAAACAGCCTCCTCTCGCTCTGAAACGCTCATTTTTCACATAAGCCACTTTTCACCTTTAATGAATGAAATTCCAGGTAAAAACTCCTTTGCCATGAAGAAGATCCAAATTCAACCAGTTCAGGCTAGTAAACCTGTTTGAAAGACCTTTTTTCAGTGAAATGCAGCTTAGTGCAAAAACAGCCTCCTCTCGCTCTGAAACGCTCATTTTTCACATAAGCCACTTTTCAGCCTTAGGCGACTGTACAGTGCTAAAACAGCCTCCAATCGCTCTGAAACGCTCATTTTTGACATAATCCACTTTTCACCTTTAATGAATGAAATTCCAGGTAAAAACTCCTTTGCCATGAAGAAGATCCAAATTCAACCAGTTCAGGCTAGTAAACCTGTTTGAAAGACCTTTTTTCAGTGAAATGCAGCTTAGTGCAAAAACAGGCTGCTCTCGCTCTGAAACGCTCATTTTTCACATAAGCCACTTTTCAGCGCTAAAACAGCCTCCAATCGCTCTGAAACGCTCATTTTTGACATAAGCCACTTTTCACCTTTAATGAATGAAATTCCAGGTAAAAACTCCTTTGCCATGAAGAAGATCCAAATTCAACCAGTTCAGGCTAGTAAACCTGTTTGAAAGACCTTTTTTCAGTGAAATGCAGCTTAGTGCAAAAACAGGCTGCTCTCGCTCTGAAACGCTCATTTTTCACATAAGCCACTTTTCAGCCTTAGGCGACTGTACAGTGCTAAAACAGCCTCCAATCGCTCTGAAACGCTCATTTTTGACATAAGCCACTTTTCACCTTTAATGAATTAAATTCCAGGTAAAAACTCCTTTGCCATGAAGAAGATCCAAATTCAACCAGTTCAGGCTAGTAAACCTGTTTGAAAGACCTTTTTTCAGTGAAATGCAGCTTAGTGCAAAAACAGGCTGCTCTCGCTCTGAAACGCTCATTTTTCACATAAGCCACTTTTCAGCCTTAGGCGACTGTACAGTGCTAAAACAGCCTCCAATCGCTCTGAAACGCTCATTTTTCACATAAGCCACTTTTCAGCGCTAAAACAGCCTCCAATCGCTCTGAAACGCTCATTTTTGACATAAGCCACATTTCACCTTTAATGAATGAAATTCCAGGTAAAAACTCCTTTGCCATGAAGAAGATCCAAATTCAACCAGTTCAGGCTAGTAAACCTGTTTGAAAGACCTTTTTTCAGTGAAATGCAGCTTAGTGCAAAAACAGGCTGCTCTCGCTCTGAAACGCTCATTTTTCACAAAAGCCACTTTTCAGCGCTAAAACAGCCTCCAATCGCTCTGAAACGCTCATTTTTGACATAAGCCACTTTTCAGCCTTAATGAATTAAATTCCAGGTAAAAACTCATTTGCCATGAAGAAGATCCAAATTCAACCAGTTCAGGCTAGTAAACCTGTTTGAAAGACCTATTTTCAGTGAAATGCAGCTTAGTGCAAAAACAGGCTGCTCTCGCTCTGAAACGCTCATTTTTCACATAAGCCACTTTTCAGCCTTAGGCGACTGTACAGTGCTAAAACAGCCTCCAATCGCTCTGAAACGCTCATTTTTGACATAAGCCACTTTTCAGCGCTAAAACAGCCTCCAATCGCTCTGAAACGCTCATTTTTGACATAACCCACTTTTCAGCCTTAATGAATTAAATTCCAGGTAAAAACTCATTTGCCATGAAGAAGATCCAAATTCAACCAGTTCAGGCTAGTAAACCTGTTTGAAAGACCTTTTTTCAGTGAAATGCAGCTTAGTGCAAAAACAGGCTGCTCTCGCTCTGAAACGCTCATTTTTCACATAAGCCACTTTTCAGCCTTAGGCGACTGTACAGTGCTAAAACAGCCTCCAATCGCTCTGAAACGCTCATTTTTGACATAAGCCACTTTTCACCTTTAATGAATGAAATTCCAGGTAAAAACTCCTTTGCCATGAAGAAGATCCAAATTCAACCAGTTCAGGCTAGTAAACCTGTTTGAAAGACCTTTTTTCAGTGAAATGCAGCTTAGTGCAAAAACAGGCTGCTCTCGCTCTGAAACGCTCATTTTTCACATAAGCCACTTTTCAGCCTTAGGCGACTGTACAGTGCTAAAACAGCCTCCAATCGCTCTGAAACGCTCATTTTTGACATAATCCACTTTTCACCTTTAATGAATGAAATTCCAGGTAAAAACTCCTTTGCCATGAAGAAGATCCAAATTCAACCAGTTCAGGCTAGTAAACCTGTTTGAAAGACCTTTTTTCAGTGAAATGCAGCTTAGTGCAAAAACAGGCTGCTCTCGCTCTGAAACGCTCATTTTTCACATAAGCCACTTTTCAGCGCTAAAACAGCCTCCAATCGCTCTGAAACGCTCATTTTTGACATAAGCCACTTTTCACCTTTAATGAATGAAATTCCAGGTAAAAACTCCTTTGCCATGAAGAAGATCCAAATTCAACCAGTTCAGGCTAGTAAACCTGTTTGAAAGACCTTTTTTCAGTGAAATGCAGCTTAGTGCAAAAACAGGCTGCTCTCGCTCTGAAACGCTCATTTTTCACATAAGCCACTTTTCAGCCTTAGGCGACTGTACAGTGCTAAAACAGCCTCCAATCGCTCTGAAACGCTCATTTTTGACATAATCCACTTTTCACCTTTAATGAATGAAATTCCAGGTAAAAACTCCTTTGCCATGAAGAAGATCCAAATTCAACCAGTTCAGGCTAGTAAACCTGTTTGAAAGACCTTTTTTCAGTGAAATGCAGCTTAGTGCAAAAACAGGCTGCTCTCGCTCTGAAACGCTCATTTTTCACATAAGCCACTTTTCAGCCTTAGGCGACTGTACAGTGCTAAAACAGCCTCCAATCGCTCTGAAACGCTCATTTTTGACATAATCCACTTTTCACCTTTAATGAATGAAATTCCAGGTAAAAACTCCTTTGCCATGAAGAAGATCCAAATTCAACCAGTTCAGGCTAGTAAACCTGTTTGAAAGACCTTTTTTCAGTGAAATGCAGCTTAGTGCAAAAACAGGCTGCTCTCGCTCTGAAACGCTCATTTTTCACATAAGCCACTTTTCAGCGCTAAAACAGCCTCCAATCGCTCTGAAACGCTCATTTTTGACATAATCCACTTTTCACCTTTAATGAATGAAATTCCAGGTAAAAACTCCTTTGCCATGAAGAAGATCCAAATTCAACCAGTTCAGGCTAGTAAACCTGTTTGAAAGACCTTTTTTCAGTGAAATGCAGCTTAGTGCAAAAACAGGCTGCTCTCGCTCTGAAACGCTCATTTTTCACATAAGCCACTTTTCAGCGCTAAAACAGCCTCCAATCGCTCTGAAACGCTCATTTTTGACATAAGCCACTTTTCACCTTTAATGAATGAAATTCCAGGTAAAAACTCCTTTGCCATGAAGAAGATCCAAATTCAACCAGTTCAGGCTAGTAAACCTGTTTGAAAGACCTTTTTTCAGTGAAATGCAGCTTAGTGCAAAAACAGGCTGCTCTCGCTCTGAAACGCTCATTTTTCACATAAGCCACTTTTCAGCGCTAAAACAGCCTCCAATCGCTCTGAAACGCTCATTTTTGACATAAGCCACTTTTCACCTTTAATGAATGAAATTCCAGGTAAAAACTCCTTTGCCATGAAGAAGATCCAAATTCAACCAGTTCAGGCTAGTAAACCTGTTTGAAAGACCTTTTTTCAGTGAAATGCAGCTTAGTGCAAAAACAGGCTGCTCTCGCTCTGAAACGCTCATTTTTCACATAAGCCACTTTTCAGCCTTAGGCGACTGTACAGTGCTAAAACAGCCTCCAATCGCTCTGAAACGCTCATTTTTGACATAATCCACTTTTCACCTTTAATGAATGAAATTCCAGGTAAAAACTCCTTTGCCATGAAGAAGATCCAAATTCAACCAGTTCAGGCTAGTAAACCTGTTTGAAAGACCTTTTTTCAGTGAAATGCAGCTTAGTGCAAAAACAGGCTGCTCTCGCTCTGAAACGCTCATTTTTCACATAAGCCACTTTTCAGCCTTAGGCGACTGTACAGTGCTAAAACAGCCTCCAATCGCTCTGAAACGCTCATTTTTGACATAATCCACTTTTCACCTTTAATGAATGAAATTCCAGGTAAAAACTCCTTTGCCATGAAGAAGATCCAAATTCAACCAGTTCAGGCTAGTAAACCTGTTTGAAAGACCTTTTTTCAGTGAAATGCAGCTTAGTGCAAAAACAGGCTGCTCTCGCTCTGAAACGCTCATTTTTCACATAAGCCACTTTTCAGCGCTAAAACAGCCTCCAATCGCTCTGAAACGCTCATTTTTGACATAATCCACTTTTCACCTTTAATGAATGAAATTCCAGGTAAAAACTCCTTTGCCATGAAGAAGATCCAAATTCAACCAGTTCAGGCTAGTAAACCTGTTTGAAAGACCTTTTTTCAGTGAAATGCAGCTTAGTGCAAAAACAGGCTGCTCTCGCTCTGAAACGCTCATTTTTCACATAAGCCACTTTTCAGCCTTAGGCGACTGTACAGTGCTAAAACAGCCTCCAATCGCTCTGAAACGCTCATTTTTGACATAATCCACTTTTCACCTTTAATGAATGAAATTCCAGGTAAAAACTCCTTTGCCATGAAGAAGATCCAAATTCAACCAGTTCAGGCTAGTAAACCTGTTTGAAAGACCTTTTTTCAGTGAAATGCAGCTTAGTGCAAAAACAGGCTGCTCTCGCTCTGAAACGCTCATTTTTCACATAAGCCACTTTTCAGCGCTAAAACAGCCTCCAATCGCTCTGAAACGCTCATTTTTGACATAAGCCACTTTTCACCTTTAATGAATGAAATTCCAGGTAAAAACTCCTTTGCCATGAAGAAGATCCAAATTCAACCAGTTCAGGCTAGTAAACCTGTTTGAAAGACCTTTTTTCAGTGAAATGCAGCTTAGTGCAAAAACAGGCTGCTCTCGCTCTGAAACGCTCATTTTTCACATAAGCCACTTTTCAGCCTTAGGCGACTGTACAGTGCTAAAACAGCCTCCAATCGCTCTGAAACGCTCATTTTTGACATAATCCACTTTTCACCTTTAATGAATGAAATTCCAGGTAAAAACTCCTTTGCCATGAAGAAGATCCAAATTCAACCAGTTCAGGCTAGTAAACCTGTTTGAAAGACCTTTTTTCAGTGAAATGCAGCTTAGTGCAAAAACAGGCTGCTCTCGCTCTGAAACGCTCATTTTTCACATAAGCCACTTTTCAGCCTTAGGCGACTGTACAGTGCTAAAACAGCCTCCAATCGCTCTGAAACGCTCATTTTTGACATAATCCACTTTTCACCTTTAATGAATGAAATTCCAGGTAAAAACTCCTTTGCCATGAAGAAGATCCAAATTCAACCAGTTCAGGCTAGTAAACCTGTTTGAAAGACCTTTTTTCAGTGAAATGCAGCTTAGTGCAAAAACAGGCTGCTCTCGCTCTGAAACGCTCATTTTTCACATAAGCCACTTTTCAGCGCTAAAACAGCCTCCAATCGCTCTGAAACGCTCATTTTTGACATAATCCACTTTTCACCTTTAATGAATGAAATTCCAGGTAAAAACTCCTTTGCCATGAAGAAGATCCAAATTCAACCAGTTCAGGCTAGTAAACCTGTTTGAAAGACCTTTTTTCAGTGAAATGCAGCTTAGTGCAAAAACAGGCTGCTCTCGCTCTGAAACGCTCATTTTTCACATAAGCCACTTTTCAGCGCTAAAACAGCCTCCAATCGCTCTGAAACGCTCATTTTTGACATAAGCCACTTTTCACCTTTAATGAATGAAATTCCAGGTAAAAACTCCTTTGCCATGAAGAAGATCCAAATTCAACCAGTTCAGGCTAGTAAACCTGTTTGAAAGACCTTTTTTCAGTGAAATGCAGCTTAGTGCAAAAACAGGCTGCTCTCGCTCTGAAACGCTCATTTTTCACATAAGCCACTTTTCAGCGCTAAAACAGCCTCCAATCGCTCTGAAACGCTCATTTTTGACATAAGCCACTTTTCACCTTTAATGAATGAAATTCCAGGTAAAAACTCCTTTGCCATGAAGAAGATCCAAATTCAACCAGTTCAGGCTAGTAAACCTGTTTGAAAGACCTTTTTTCAGTGAAATGCAGCTTAGTGCAAAAACAGGCTGCTCTCGCTCTGAAACGCTCATTTTTCACATAAGCCACTTTTCAGCCTTAGGCGACTGTACAGTGCTAAAACAGCCTCCAATCGCTCTGAAACGCTCATTTTTGACATAATCCACTTTTCACCTTTAATGAATGAAATTCCAGGTAAAAACTCCTTTGCCATGAAGAAGATCCAAATTCAACCAGTTCAGGCTAGTAAACCTGTTTGAAAGACCTTTTTTCAGTGAAATGCAGCTTAGTGCAAAAACAGGCTGCTCTCGCTCTGAAACGCTCATTTTTCACATAAGCCACTTTTCAGCCTTAGGCGACTGTACAGTGCTAAAACAGCCTCCAATCGCTCTGAAACGCTCATTTTTGACATAATCCACTTTTCACCTTTAATGAATGAAATTCCAGGTAAAAACTCCTTTGCCATGAAGAAGATCCAAATTCAACCAGTTCAGGCTAGTAAACCTGTTTGAAAGACCTTTTTTCAGTGAAATGCAGCTTAGTGCAAAAACAGGCTGCTCTCGCTCTGAAACGCTCATTTTTCACATAAGCCACTTTTCAGCGCTAAAACAGCCTCCAATCGCTCTGAAACGCTCATTTTTGACATAATCCACTTTTCACCTTTAATGAATGAAATTCCAGGTAAAAACTCCTTTGCCATGAAGAAGATCCAAATTCAACCAGTTCAGGCTAGTAAACCTGTTTGAAAGACCTTTTTTCAGTGAAATGCAGCTTAGTGCAAAAACAGGCTGCTCTCGCTCTGAAACGCTCATTTTTCACATAAGCCACTTTTCAGCGCTAAAACAGCCTCCAATCGCTCTGAAACGCTCATTTTTGACATAAGCCACTTTTCACCTTTAATGAATGAAATTCCAGGTAAAAACTCCTTTGCCATGAAGAAGATCCAAATTCAACCAGTTCAGGCTAGTAAACCTGTTTGAAAGACCTTTTTTCAGTGAAATGCAGCTTAGTGCAAAAACAGGCTGCTCTCGCTCTGAAACGCTCATTTTTCACATAAGCCACTTTTCAGCGCTAAAACAGCCTCCAATCGCTCTGAAACGCTCATTTTTGACATAAGCCACTTTTCACCTTTAATGAATGAAATTCCAGGTAAAAACTCCTTTGCCATGAATAAGATCCAAATTCAACCAGTTCAGGCTAGTAAACCTGTTTGAAAGACCTTTTTTCAGTGAAATGCAGCTTAGTGCAAAAACAGGCTGCTCTCGCTCTGAAACGCTCATTTTTCACATAAGCCACTTTTCAGCCTTAGGCGACTGTACAGTGCTAAAACAGCCTCCAATCGCTCTGAAACGCTCATTTTTGACATAAGCCACATTTCACCTTTAATGAATGAAATTCCAGGTAAAAACTCCTTTGCCATGAAGAAGATCCAAATTCAACCAGTTCAGGCTAGTAAACCTGTTTGAAAGACCTTTTTTCAGTGAAATGCAGCTTAGTGCAAAAACAGGCTGCTCTCGCTCTGAAACGCTCATTTTTCACATAAGCCACTTTTCAGCCTTAGGCGACTGTACAGTGCTAAAACAGCCTCCAATCGCTCTGAAACGCTCATTTTTCACATAAGCCACTTTTCAGCGCTAAAACAGCCTCCAATCGCTCTGAAACGCTCATTTTTGACATAAGCCACTTTTCACCTTTAATGAATGAAATTCCAGGTAAAAACTCCTTTGCCATGAATAAGATCCAAATTCAACCAGTTCAGGCTAGTAAACCTGTTTGAAAGACCTTTTTTCAGTGAAATGCAGCTTAGTGCAAAAACAGGCTGCTCTCGCTCTGAAACGCTCATTTTTCACATAAGCCACTTTTCAGCCTTAGGCGACTGTACAGTGCTAAAACAGCCTCCAATCGCTCTGAAACGCTCATTTTTGACATAAGCCACATTTCACCTTTAATGAATGAAATTCCAGGTAAAAACTCCTTTGCCATGAAGAAGATCCAAATTCAACCAGTTCAGGCTAGTAAACCTGTTTGAAAGACCTTTTTTCAGTGAAATGCAGCTTAGTGCAAAAACAGGCTGCTCTCGCTCTGAAACGCTCATTTTTCACATAAGCCACTTTCAGCCTTAGGCGACTGTACAGTGCTAAAACAGCCTCCAATCGCTCTGAAACGCTCATTTTTCACATAAGCCACTTTTCAGCGCTAAAACAGCCTCCAATCGCTCTGAAACGCTCATTTTTGACATAAGCCACTTTTCACCTTTAATGAATGAAATTCCAGGTAAAAACTCCTTTGCCATGAATAAGATCCAAATTCAACCAGTTCAGGCTAGTAAACCTGTTTGAAAGACCTTTTTTCAGTGAAATGCAGCTTAGTGCAAAAACAGGCTGCTCTCGCCTCTGAAACGCTCATTTTTCACATAAGCCACTTTTCAGCGCTAAAACAGCCTCCAATCGCTCTGAAACGCTCATTTTTGACATAAGCCACTTTTCACCTTTAATGAATGAAATTCCAGGTAAAAACTCCTTTGCCATGAATAAGATCCAAATTCAACCAGTTCAGGCTAGTAAACCTGTTTGAAAGACCTTTTTTCAGTGAAATGCAGCTTAGTGCAAAAACAGGCTGCTCTCGCTCTGAAACGCTCATTTTTCACATAAGCCACTTTTCAGCCTTAGGCGACTGTACAGTGCTAAAACAGCCTCCAATCGCTCTGAAACGCTCATTTTTGACATAAGCCACATTTCACCTTTAATGAATGAAATTCCAGGTAAAAACTCCTTTGCCATGAAGAAGATCCAAATTCAACCAGTTCAGGCTAGTAAACCTGTTTGAAAGACCTTTTTTCAGTGAAATGCAGCTTAGTGCAAAAACAGGCTGCTCTCGCTCTGAAACGCTCATTTTTCACATAAGCCACTTTTCAGCCTTAGGCGACTGTACAGTGCTAAAACAGCCTCCAATCGCTCTGAAACGCTCATTTTTCACATAAGCCACTTTTCAGCGCTAAAACAGCCTCCAATCGCTCTGAAACGCTCATTTTTGACATAAGCCACTTTTCACCTTTAATGAATGAAATTCCAGGTAAAAACTCCTTTGCCATGAATAAGATCCAAATTCAACCACTTCAGGCTAGTAAACCTGTTTGAAAGACCTTTTTTCAGTGAAATGCAGCTTAGTGCAAAAACAGGCTGCTCTCGCTCTGAAACGCTCATTTTTCACAAAAGCCACTTTTCAGCGCTAAAACAGCCTCCAATCGCTCTGAAACGCTCATTTTTGACATAAGCCACTTTTCACCTTTAATGAATTAAATTCCAGGTAAAAACTCCTTTGCCATGAATAAGATCCAAATTCAACCAGTTCAGGCTAGTAAACCTGTTTGAAAGACCTTTTTTCAGTGAAATGCAGCTTAGTGCAAAAACAGGCTGCTCTCGCTCTGAAACGCTCATTTTTCACATAAGCCACTTTTCAGCCTTAGGCGACTGTACAGTGCTAAAACAGCCTCCAATCGCTCTGAAACGCTCATTTTTCACATAAGCCACTTTTCAGCGCTAAAACAGCCTCCAATCGCTCTGAAACGCTCATTTTTGACATAAGCCACATTTCACCTTTAATGAATGAAATTCCAGGTAAAAACTCCTTTGCCATGAAGAAGATCCAAATTCAACCAGTTCAGGCTAGTAAACCTGTTTGAAAGACCTTTTTTCAGTGAAATGCAGCTTAGTGCAAAAACAGGCTGCTCTCGCTCTGAAACGCTCATTTTTCACAAAAGCCACTTTTCAGCGCTAAAACAGCCTCCAATCGCTCTGAAACGCTCATTTTTGACATAAGCCACTTTTCAGCCTTAATGAATTAAATTCCAGGTAAAAACTCATTTGCCATGAAGAAGATCCAAATTCAACCAGTTCAGGCTAGTAAACCTGTTTGAAAGACCTTTTTTCAGTGAAATGCAGCTTAGTGCAAAAACAGGCTGCTCTCGCTCTGAAACGCTCATTTTTCACATAAGCCACTTTTCAGCCTTAGGCGACTGTACAGTGCTAAAACAGCCTCCAATCGCTCTGAAACGCTCATTTTTGACATAACCCACTTTTCAGCCTTAATGAATTAAATTCCAGGTAAAAACTCATTTGCCATGAAGAAGATCCAAATTCAACCAGTTCAGGCTAGTAAACCTGTTTGAAAGACCTTTTTTCAGTGAAATGCAGCTTAGTGCAAAAACAGGCTGCTCTCGCTCTGAAACGCTCATTTTTCACATAAGCCACTTTTCAGCCTTAGGCGACTGTACAGTGCTAAAACAGCCTCCAATCGCTCTGAAACGCTCATTTTTGACATAATCCACTTTTCACCTTTAATGAATGAAATTCCAGGTAAAAACTCCTTTGCCATGAAGAAGATCCAAATTCAACCAGTTCAGGCTAGTAAACCTGTTTGAAAGACCTTTTTTCAGTGAAATGCAGCTTAGTGCAAAAACAGGCTGCTCTCGCTCTGAAACGCTCATTTTTCACATAAGCCACTTTTCAGCGCTAAAACAGCCTCCAATCGCTCTGAAACGCTCATTTTTGACATAACCCACTTTTCAGCCTTAATGAATTAAATTCCAGGTAAAAACTCATTTGCCATGAAGAAGATCCAAATTCAACCAGTTCAGGCTAGTAAACCTGTTTGAAAGACCTTTTTTCAGTGAAATGCAGCTTAGTGCAAAAACAGGCTGCTCTCGCTCTGAAACGCTCATTTTTCACATAAGCCACTTTTCAGCGCTAAAACAGCCTCCAATCGCTCTGAAACGCTCATTTTTGACATAATCCACTTTTCACCTTTAATGAATGAAATTCCAGGTAAAAACTCCTTTGCCATGAAGAAGATCCAAATTCAACCAGTTCAGGCTAGTAAACCTGTTTGAAAGACCTTTTTTCAGTGAAATGCAGCTTAGTGCAAAAACAGGCTGCTCTCGCTCTGAAACGCTCATTTTTCACATAAGCCACTTTTCAGCGCTAAAACAGCCTCCAATCGCTCTGAAACGCTCATTTTTGACATAACCCACTTTTCAGCCTTAATGAATTAAATTCCAGGAAAAAACTCATTTGCCATGAAGAAGATCCAAATTCAACCAGTTCAGGCTAGTAAACCTGTTTGAAAGACCTTTTTTCAGTGAAATGCAGCTTAGTGCAAAAACAGGCTGCTCTCGCTCTGAAACGCTCATTTTTCACATAAGCCACTTTTCAGCCTTAGGCGACTGTACAGTGCTAAAACAGCCTCCAATCGCTCTGAAACGCTCATTTTTCACATAAGCCACTTTTCAGCGCTAAAACAGCCTCCAATCGCTCTGAAACGCTCATTTTTGACATAAGCCACATTTCACCTTTAATGAATGAAATTCCAGGTAAAAACTCCTTTGCCATGAAGAAGATCCAAATTCAACCAGTTCAGGCTAGTAAACCTGTTTGAAAGACCTTTTTTCAGTGAAATGCAGCTTAGTGCAAAAACAGGCTGCTCTCGCTCTGAAACGCTCATTTTTCACATAAGCCACTTTTCAGCGCTAAAACAGCCTCCAATCGCTCTGAAACGCTCATTTTTGACATAAGCCACTTTTCACCTTTAATGAATGAAATTCCAGGTAAAAACTCCTTTGCCATGAATAAGATCCAAATTCAACCAGTTCAGGCTAGTAAACCTGTTTGAAAGACCTTTTTTCAGTGAAATGCAGCTTAGTGCAAAAACAGGCTGCTCTCGCTCTGAAACGCTCATTTTTCACATAAGCCACTTTTCAGCCTTAGGCGACTGTACAGTGCTAAAACAGCCTCCAATCGCTCTGAAACGCTCATTTTTGACATAAGCCACATTTCACCTTTAATGAATGAAATTCCAGGTAAAAACTCCTTTGCCATGAAGAAGATCCAAATTCAACCAGTTCAGGCTAGTAAACCTGTTTGAAAGACCTTTTTTCAGTGAAATGCAGCTTAGTGCAAAAACAGGCTGCTCTCGCTCTGAAACGCTCATTTTTCACATAAGCCACTTTTCAGCCTTAGGCGACTGTACAGTGCTAAAACAGCCTCCAATCGCTCTGAAACGCTCATTTTTCACATAAGCCACTTTTCAGCGCTAAAACAGCCTCCAATCGCTCTGAAACGCTCATTTTTGACATAAGCCACTTTTCACCTTTAATGAATGAAATTCCAGGTAAAAACTCCTTTGCCATGAATAAGATCCAAATTCAACCAGTTCAGGCTAGTAAACCTGTTTGAAAGACCTTTTTTCAGTGAAATGCAGCTTAGTGCAAAAACAGGCTGCTCTCGCTCTGAAACGCTCATTTTTCACATAAGCCACTTTTCAGCGCTAAAACAGCCTCCAATCGCTCTGAAACGCTCATTTTGACATAAGCCCACTTTTCACCTTTAATGAATGAAATTCCAGGTAAAAACTCCTTTGCCATGAATAAGATCCAAATTCAACCAGTTCAGGCTAGTAAACCTGTTTGAAAGACCTTTTTTCAGTGAAATGCAGCTTAGTGCAAAAACAGGCTGCTCTCGCTCTGAAACGCTCATTTTTCACATAAGCCACTTTTCAGCCTTAGGCGACTGTACAGTGCTAAAACAGCCTCCAATCGCTCTGAAACGCTCATTTTTGACATAAGCCACATTTCACCTTTAATGAATGAAATTCCAGGTAAAAACTCCTTTGCCATGAAGAAGATCCAAATTCAACCAGTTCAGGCTAGTAAACCTGTTTGAAAGACCTTTTTTCAGTGAAATGCAGCTTAGTGCAAAAACAGGCTGCTCTCGCTCTGAAACGCTCATTTTTCACATAAGCCACTTTTCAGCCTTAGGCGACTGTACAGTGCTAAAACAGCCTCCAATCGCTCTGAAACGCTCATTTTTCACATAAGCCACTTTTCAGCGCTAAAACAGCCTCCAATCGCTCTGAAACGCTCATTTTTGACATAAGCCACTTTTCACCTTTAATGAATGAAATTCCAGGTAAAAACTCCTTTGCCATGAATAAGATCCAAATTCAACCAGTTCAGGCTAGTAAACCTGTTTGAAAGACCTTTTTTCAGTGAAATGCAGCTTAGTGCAAAAACAGGCTGCTCTCGCTCTGAAACGCTCATTTTTCACATAAGCCACTTTTCAGCGCTAAAACAGCCTCCAATCGCTCTGAAACGCTCATTTTTGACATAAGCCACTTTTCACCTTTAATGAATGAAATTCCAGGTAAAAACTCCTTTGCCATGAATAAGATCCAAATTCAACCAGTTCAGGCTAGTAAACCTGTTTGAAAGACCTTTTTTCAGTGAAATGCAGCTTAGTGCAAAAACAGGCTGCTCTCGCTCTGAAACGCTCATTTTTCACATAAGCCACTTTTCAGCCTTAGGCGACTGTACAGTGCTAAAACAGCCTCCAATCGCTCTGAAACGCTCATTTTTGACATAAGCCACATTTCACCTTTAATGAATGAAATTCCAGGTAAAAACTCCTTTGCCATGAAGAAGATCCAAATTCAACCAGTTCAGGCTAGTAAACCTGTTTGAAAGACCTTTTTTCAGTGAAATGCAGCTTAGTGCAAAAACAGGCTGCTCTCGCTCTGAAACGCTCATTTTTCACATAAGCCACTTTTCAGCCTTAGGCGACTGTACAGTGCTAAAACAGCCTCCAATCGCTCTGAAACGCTCATTTTTCACATAAGCCACTTTTCAGCGCTAAAACAGCCTCCAATCGCTCTGAAACGCTCATTTTTGACATAAGCCACTTTTCACCTTTAATGAATGAAATTCCAGGTAAAAACTCCTTTGCCATGAATAAGATCCAAATTCAACCACTTCAGGCTAGTAAACCTGTTTGAAAGACCTTTTTTCAGTGAAATGCAGCTTAGTGCAAAAACAGGCTGCTCTCGCTCTGAAACGCTCATTTTTCACAAAAGCCACTTTTCAGCGCTAAAACAGCCTCCAATCGCTCTGAAACGCTCATTTTTGACATAAGCCACTTTTCACCTTTAATGAATTAAATTCCAGGTAAAAACTCCTTTGCCATGAATAAGATCCAAATTCAACCAGTTCAGGCTAGTAAACCTGTTTGAAAGACCTTTTTTCAGTGAAATGCAGCTTAGTGCAAAAACAGGCTGCTCTCGCTCTGAAACGCTCATTTTTCACATAAGCCACTTTTCAGCCTTAGGCGACTGTACAGTGCTAAAACAGCCTCCAATCGCTCTGAAACGCTCATTTTTCACATAAGCCACTTTTCAGCGCTAAAACAGCCTCCAATCGCTCTGAAACGCTCATTTTTGACATAAGCCACATTTCACCTTTAATGAATGAAATTCCAGGTAAAAACTCCTTTGCCATGAAGAAGATCCAAATTCAACCAGTTCAGGCTAGTAAACCTGTTTGAAAGACCTTTTTTCAGTGAAATGCAGCTTAGTGCAAAAACAGGCTGCTCTCGCTCTGAAACGCTCATTTTTCACAAAAGCCACTTTTCAGCGCTAAAACAGCCTCCAATCGCTCTGAAACGCTCATTTTTGACATAAGCCACTTTTCAGCCTTAATGAATTAAATTCCAGGTAAAAACTCATTTGCCATGAAGAAGATCCAAATTCAACCAGTTCAGGCTAGTAAACCTGTTTGAAAGACCTTTTTTCAGTGAAATGCAGCTTAGTGCAAAAACAGGCTGCTCTCGCTCTGAAACGCTCATTTTTCACATAAGCCACTTTTCAGCCTTAGGCGACTGTACAGTGCTAAAACAGCCTCCAATCGCTCTGAAACGCTCATTTTTGACATAACCCACTTTTCAGCCTTAATGAATTAAATTCCAGGTAAAAACTCATTTGCCATGAAGAAGATCCAAATTCAACCAGTTCAGGCTAGTAAACCTGTTTGAAAGACCTTTTTTCAGTGAAATGCAGCTTAGTGCAAAAACAGGCTGCTCTCGCTCTGAAACGCTCATTTTTCACATAAGCCACTTTTCAGCCTTAGGCGACTGTACAGTGCTAAAACAGCCTCCAATCGCTCTGAAACGCTCATTTTTGACATAAGCCACTTTTCAGCGCTAAAACAGCCTCCAATCGCTCTGAAACGCTCATTTTTGACATAACCCACTTTTCAGCCTTAATGAATTAAATTCCAGGTAAAAACTCATTTGCCATGAAGAAGATCCAAATTCAACCAGTTCAGGCTAGTAAACCTGTTTGAAAGACCTTTTTTCAGTGAAATGCAGCTTAGTGCAAAAACAGGCTGCTCTCGCTCTGAAACGCTCATTTTTCACATAAGCCACTTTTCAGCCTTAGGCGACTGTACAGTGCTAAAACAGCCTCCAATCGCTCTGAAACGCTCATTTTTGACATAATCCACTTTTCACCTTTAATGAATGAAATTCCAGGTAAAAACTCCTTTGCCATGAAGAAGATCCAAATTCAACCAGTTCAGGCTAGTAAACCTGTTTGAAAGACCTTTTTTCAGTGAAATGCAGCTTAGTGCAAAAACAGGCTGCTCTCGCTCTGAAACGCTCATTTTTCACATAAGCCACTTTTCAGCGCTAAAACAGCCTCCAATCGCTCTGAAACGCTCATTTTTGACATAACCCACTTTTCAGCCTTAATGAATTAAATTCCAGGTAAAAACTCATTTGCCATGAAGAAGATCCAAATTCAACCAGTTCAGGCTAGTAAACCTGTTTGAAAGACCTTTTTTCAGTGAAATGCAGCTTAGTGCAAAAACAGGCTGCTCTCGCTCTGAAACGCTCATTTTTCACATAAGCCACTTTTCAGCGCTAAAACAGCCTCCAATCGCTCTGAAACGCTCATTTTTGACATAATCCACTTTTCACCTTTAATGAATGAAATTCCAGGTAAAAACTCCTTTGCCATGAAGAAGATCCAAATTCAACCAGTTCAGGCTAGTAAACCTGTTTGAAAGACCTTTTTTCAGTGAAATGCAGCTTAGTGCAAAAACAGGCTGCTCTCGCTCTGAAACGCTCATTTTTCACATAAGCCACTTTTCAGCGCTAAAACAGCCTCCAATCGCTCTGAAACGCTCATTTTTGACATAACCCACTTTTCAGCCTTAATGAATTAAATTCCAGGAAAAAACTCATTTGCCATGAAGAAGATCCAAATTCAACCAGTTCAGGCTAGTAAACCTGTTTGAAAGACCTTTTTTCAGTGAAATGCAGCTTAGTGCAAAAACAGGCTGCTCTCGCTCTGAAACGCTCATTTTTCACATAAGCCACTTTTCAGCCTTAGGCGACTGTACAGTGCTAAAACAGCCTCCAATCGCTCTGAAACGCTCATTTTTCACATAAGCCACTTTTCAGCGCTAAAACAGCCTCCAATCGCTCTGAAACGCTCATTTTTGACATAAGCCACATTTCACCTTTAATGAATGAAATTCCAGGTAAAAACTCCTTTGCCATGAAGAAGATCCAAATTCAACCAGTTCAGGCTAGTAAACCTGTTTGAAAGACCTTTTTTCAGTGAAATGCAGATTAGTGCAAAAACAGGCTGCTCTCGCTCTGAAACGCTCATTTTTCACAAAAGCCACTTTTCAGCGCTAAAACAGCCTCCAATCGCTCTGAAACGCTCATTTTTGACATAAGCCACTTTTCAGCCTTAATGAATTAAATTCCAGGTAAAAACTCATTTGCCATGAAGAAGATCCAAATTCAACCAGTTCAGGCTAGTAAACCTGTTTGAAAGACCTTTTTTCAGTGAAATGCAGCTTAGTGCAAAAACAGGCTGCTCTCGCTCTGAAACGCTCATTTTTCACATAAGCCACTTTTCAGCCTTAGGCGACTGTACAGTGCTAAAACAGCCTCCAATCGCTCTGAAACGCTCATTTTTGACATAACCCACTTTTCAGCCTTAATGAATTAAATTCCAGGTAAAAACTCATTTGCCATGAAGAAGATCCAAATTCAACCAGTTCAGGCTAGTAAACCTGTTTGAAAGACCTTTTTTCAGTGAAATGCAGCTTAGTGCAAAAACAGGCTGCTCTCGCTCTGAAACGCTCATTTTTCACATAAGCCACTTTTCAGCCTTAGGCGACTGTACAGTGCTAAAACAGCCTCCAATCGCTCTGAAACGCTCATTTTTGACATAATCCACTTTTCACCTTTAATGAATGAAATTCCAGGTAAAAACTCCTTTGCCATGAAGAAGATCCAAATTCAACCAGTTCAGGCTAGTAAACCTGTTTGAAAGACCTTTTTTCAGTGAAATGCAGCTTAGTGCAAAAACAGGCTGCTCTCGCTCTGAAACGCTCATTTTTCACATAAGCCACTTTTCAGCGCTAAAACAGCCTCCAATCGCTCTGAAACGCTCATTTTTGACATAACCCACTTTTCAGCCTTAATGAATTAAATTCCAGGAAAAAACTCATTTGCCATGAAGAAGATCCAAATTCAACCAGTTCAGGCTAGTAAACCTGTTTGAAAGACCTTTTTTCAGTGAAATGCAGCTTAGTGCAAAAACAGGCTGCTCTCGCTCTGAAACGCTCATTTTTCACATAAGCCACTTTTCAGCCTTAGGCGACTGTACAGTGCTAAAACAGCCTCCAATCGCTCTGAAACGCTCATTTTTCACATAAGCCACTTTTCAGCGCTAAAACAGCCTCCAATCGCTCTGAAACGCTCATTTTTGACATAAGCCACATTTCACCTTTAATGAATGAAATTCCAGGTAAAAACTCCTTTGCCATGAAGAAGATCCAAATTCAACCAGTTCAGGCTAGTAAACCTGTTTGAAAGACCTTTTTTCAGTGAAATGCAGCTTAGTGCAAAAACAGGCTGCTCTCGCTCTGAAACGCTCATTTTTCACAAAAGCCACTTTTCAGCGCTAAAACAGCCTCCAATCGCTCTGAAACGCTCATTTTTGACATAAGCCACATTTCACCTTTAATGAATGAAATTCCAGGTAAAAACTCCTTTGCCATGAAGAAGATCCAAATTCAACCAGTTCAGGCTAGTAAACCTGTTTGAAAGACCTTTTTTCAGTGAAATGCAGCTTAGTGCAAAAACAGGCTGCTCTCGCTCTGAAACGCTCATTTTTCACAAAAGCCACTTTTCAGCGCTAAAACAGCCTCCAATCGCTCTGAAACGCTCATTTTTGACATAAGCCACTTTTCAGCCTTAATGAATTAAATTCCAGGTAAAAACTCATTTGCCATGAAGAAGATCCAAATTCAACCAGTTCAGGCTAGTAAACCTGTTTGAAAGACCTTTTTTCAGTGAAATGCAGCTTAGTGCAAAAACAGGCTGCTCTCGCTCTGAAACGCTCATTTTTCACATAAGCCACTTTTCAGCCTTAGGCGACTGTACAGTGCTAAAACAGCCTCCAATCGCTCTGAAACGCTCATTTTTGACATAATCCACTTTTCACCTTTAATGAATGAAATTCCAGGTAAAAACTCCTTTGCCATGAAGAAGATCCAAATTCAACCAGTTCAGGCTAGTAAACCTGTTTGAAAGACCTTTTTTCAGTGAAATGCAGCTTAGTGCAAAAACAGGCTGCTCTCGCTCTGAAACGCTCATTTTTCACATAAGCCACTTTTCAGCGCTAAAACAGCCTCCAATCGCTCTGAAACGCTCATTTTTGACATAACCCACTTTTCAGCCTTAATGAATTAAATTCCAGGAAAAAACTCATTTGCCATGAAGAAGATCCAAATTCAACCAGTTCAGGCTAGTAAACCTGTTTGAAAGACCTTTTTTCAGTGAAATGCAGCTTAGTGCAAAAACAGGCTGCTCTCGCTCTGAAACGCTCATTTTTCACATAAGCCACTTTTCAGCCTTAGGCGACTGTACAGTGCTAAAACAGCCTCCAATCGCTCTGAAACGCTCATTTTTCACATAAGCCACTTTTCAGCGCTAAAACAGCCTCCAATCGCTCTGAAACGCTCATTTTTTACATAAGCCACATTTCACCTTTAATGAATGAAATTCCAGGTAAAAACTCCTTTGCCATGAAGAAGATCCAAATTCAACCAGTTCAGGCTAGTAAACCTGTTTGAAAGACCTTTTTTCAGTGAAATGCAGCTTAGTGCAAAAACAGGCTGCTCTCGCTCTGAAACGCTCATTTTTCACATAAGCCACTTTTCAGCGCTAAAACAGCCTCCAATCGCTCTGAAACGCTCATTTTTGACATAACCCACTTTTCAGCCTTAATGAATTAAATTCCAGGAAAAAACTCATTTGCCATGAAGAAGATCCAAATTCAACCAGTTCAGGCTAGTAAACCTGTTTGAAAGACCTTTTTTCAGTGAAATGCAGCTTAGTGCAAAAACAGGCTGCTCTCGCTCTGAAACGCTCATTTTTCACAAAAGCCACTTTTCAGCGCTAAAACAGCCTCCAATCGCTCTGAAACGCTCATTTTTGACATAAGCCACTTTTCAGCCTTAATGAATTAAATTCCAGGTAAAAACTCATTTGCCATGAAGAAGATCCAAATTCAACCAGTTCAGGCTAGTAAACCTGTTTGAAAGACCTTTTTTCAGTGAAATGCAGCTTAGTGCAAAAACAGGCTGCTCTCGCTCTGAAACGCTCATTTTTCACATAAGCCACTTTTCAGCCTTAGGCGACTGTACAGTGCTAAAACAGCCTCCAATCGCTCTGAAACGCTCATTTTTGACATAACCCACTTTTCAGCCTTAATGAATTAAATTCCAGGTAAAAACTCATTTGCCATGAAGAAGATCCAAATTCAACCAGTTCAGGCTAGTAAACCTGTTTGAAAGACCTTTTTTCAGTGAAATGCAGCTTAGTGCAAAAACAGGCTGCTCTCGCTCTGAAACGCTCATTTTTCACATAAGCCACTTTTCAGCCTTAGGCGACTGTACAGTGCTAAAACAGCCTCCAATCGCTCTGAAACGCTCATTTTTGACATAATCCACTTTTCACCTTTAATGAATGAAATTCCAGGTAAAAACTCCTTTGCCATGAAGAAGATCCAAATTCAACCAGTTCAGGCTAGTAAACCTGTTTGAAAGACCTTTTTTCAGTGAAATGCAGCTTAGTGCAAAAACAGGCTGCTCTCGCTCTGAAACGCTCATTTTTCACATAAGCCACTTTTCAGCCTTAGGCGACTGTACAGTGCTAAAACAGCCTCCAATCGCTCTGAAACGCTCATTTTTGACATAAGCCACTTTTCAGCGCTAAAACAGCCTCCAATCGCTCTGAAACGCTCATTTTTGACATAACCCACTTTTCAGCCTTAATGAATTAAATTCCAGGTAAAAACTCATTTGCCATGAAGAAGATCCAAATTCAACCAGTTCAGGCTAGTAAACCTGTTTGAAAGACCTTTTTTCAGTGAAATGCAGCTTAGTGCAAAAACAGGCTGCTCTCGCTCTGAAACGCTCATTTTTCACATAAGCCACTTTTCAGCCTTAGGCGACTGTACAGTGCTAAAACAGCCTCCAATCGCTCTGAAACGCTCATTTTTGACATAATCCACTTTTCACCTTTAATGAATGAAATTCCAGGTAAAAACTCCTTTGCCATGAAGAAGATCCAAATTCAACCAGTTCAGGCTAGTAAACCTGTTTGAAAGACCTTTTTTCAGTGAAATGCAGCTTAGTGCAAAAACAGGCTGCTCTCGCTCTGAAACGCTCATTTTTCACATAAGCCACTTTTCAGCGCTAAAACAGCCTCCAATCGCTCTGAAACGCTCATTTTTGACATAACCCACTTTTCAGCCTTAATGAATTAAATTCCAGGTAAAAACTCATTTGCCATGAAGAAGATCCAAATTCAACCAGTTCAGGCTAGTAAACCTGTTTGAAAGACCTTTTTTCAGTGAAATGCAGCTTAGTGCAAAAACAGGCTGCTCTCGCTCTGAAACGCTCATTTTTCACATAAGCCACTTTTCAGCGCTAAAACAGCCTCCAATCGCTCTGAAACGCTCATTTTTGACATAATCCACTTTTCACCTTTAATGAATGAAATTCCAGGTAAAAACTCCTTTGCCATGAAGAAGATCCAAATTCAACCAGTTCAGGCTAGTAAACCTGTTTGAAAGACCTTTTTTCAGTGAAATGCAGCTTAGTGCAAAAACAGGCTGCTCTCGCTCTGAAACGCTCATTTTTCACATAAGCCACTTTTCAGCGCTAAAACAGCCTCCAATCGCTCTGAAACGCTCATTTTTGACATAACCCACTTTTCAGCCTTAATGAATTAAATTCCAGGAAAAAACTCATTTGCCATGAAGAAGATCCAAATTCAACCAGTTCAGGCTAGTAAACCTGTTTGAAAGACCTTTTTTCAGTGAAATGCAGCTTAGTGCAAAAACAGAACAGGCTGCTCTCGCTCTGAAACGCTCATTTTTCACATAAGCCACTTTTCAGCCTTAGGCGACTGTACAGTGCTAAAACAGCCTCCAATCGCTCTGAAACGCTCATTTTTCACATAAGCCACTTTTCAGCGCTAAAACAGCCTCCAATCGCTCTGAAACGCTCATTTTTGACATAAGCCACATTTCACCTTTAATGAATGAAATTCCAGGTAAAAACTCCTTTGCCATGAAGAAGATCCAAATTCAACCAGTTCAGGCTAGTAAACCTGTTTGAAAGACCTTTTTTCAGTGAAATGCAGATTAGTGCAAAAACAGGCTGCTCTCGCTCTGAAACGCTCATTTTTCACAAAAGCCACTTTTCAGCGCTAAAACAGCCTCCAATCGCTCTGAAACGCTCATTTTTGACATAAGCCACTTTTCAGCCTTAATGAATTAAATTCCAGGTAAAAACTCATTTGCCATGAAGAAGATCCAAATTCAACCAGTTCAGGCTAGTAAACCTGTTTGAAAGACCTTTTTTCAGTGAAATGCAGCTTAGTGCAAAAACAGGCTGCTCTCGCTCTGAAACGCTCATTTTTCACATAAGCCACTTTTCAGCCTTAGGCGACTGTACAGTGCTAAAACAGCCTCCAATCGCTCTGAAACGCTCATTTTTGACATAACCCACTTTTCAGCCTTAATGAATTAAATTCCAGGTAAAAACTCATTTGCCATGAAGAAGATCCAAATTCAACCAGTTCAGGCTAGTAAACCTGTTTGAAAGACCTTTTTTCAGTGAAATGCAGCTTAGTGCAAAAACAGGCTGCTCTCGCTCTGAAACGCTCATTTTTCACATAAGCCACTTTTCAGCCTTAGGCGACTGTACAGTGCTAAAACAGCCTCCAATCGCTCTGAAACGCTCATTTTTGACATAATCCACTTTTCACCTTTAATGAATGAAATTCCAGGTAAAAACTCCTTTGCCATGAAGAAGATCCAAATTCAACCAGTTCAGGCTAGTAAACCTGTTTGAAAGACCTTTTTTCAGTGAAATGCAGCTTAGTGCAAAAACAGGCTGCTCTCGCTCTGAAACGCTCATTTTTCACATAAGCCACTTTTCAGCGCTAAAACAGCCTCCAATCGCTCTGAAACGCTCATTTTTGACATAACCCACTTTTCAGCCTTAATGAATTAAATTCCAGGAAAAAACTCATTTGCCATGAAGAAGATCCAAATTCAACCAGTTCAGGCTAGTAAACCTGTTTGAAAGACCTTTTTTCAGTGAAATGCAGCTTAGTGCAAAAACAGGCTGCTCTCGCTCTGAAACGCTCATTTTTCACATAAGCCACTTTTCAGCCTTAGGCGACTGTACAGTGCTAAAACAGCCTCCAATCGCTCTGAAACGCTCATTTTTCACATAAGCCACTTTTCAGCGCTAAAACAGCCTCCAATCGCTCTGAAACGCTCATTTTTTACATAAGCCACATTTCACCTTTAATGAATGAAATTCCAGGTAAAAACTCCTTTGCCATGAAGAAGATCCAAATTCAACCAGTTCAGGCTAGTAAACCTGTTTGAAAGACCTTTTTTCAGTGAAATGCAGCTTAGTGCAAAAACAGGCTGCTCTCGCTCTGAAACGCTCATTTTTCACAAAAGCCACTTTTCAGCGCTAAAACAGCCTCCAATCGCTCTGAAACGCTCATTTTTGACATAAGCCACTTTTCAGCCTTAATGAATTAAATTCCAGGTAAAAACTCATTTGCCATGAAGAAGATCCAAATTCAACCAGTTCAGGCTAGTAAACCTGTTTGAAAGACCTTTTTTCAGTGAAATGCAGCTTAGTGCAAAAACAGGCTGCTCTCGCTCTGAAACGCTCATTTTTCACATAAGCCACTTTTCAGCCTTAGGCGACTGTACAGTGCTAAAACAGCCTCCAATCGCTCTGAAACGCTCATTTTTGACATAACCCACTTTTCAGCCTTAATGAATTAAATTCCAGGTAAAAACTCATTTGCCATGAAGAAGATCCAAATTCAACCAGTTCAGGCTAGTAAACCTGTTTGAAAGACCTTTTTTCAGTGAAATGCAGCTTAGTGCAAAAACAGGCTGCTCTCGCTCTGAAACGCTCATTTTTCACATAAGCCACTTTTCAGCCTTAGGCGACTGTACAGTGCTAAAACAGCCTCCAATCGCTCTGAAACGCTCATTTTTGACATAATCCACTTTTCACCTTTAATGAATGAAATTCCAGGTAAAAACTCCTTTGCCATGAAGAAGATCCAAATTCAACCAGTTCAGGCTAGTAAACCTGTTTGAAAGACCTTTTTTCAGTGAAATGCAGCTTAGTGCAAAAACAGGCTGCTCTCGCTCTGAAACGCTCATTTTTCACATAAGCCACTTTTCAGCGCTAAAACAGCCTCCAATCGCTCTGAAACGCTCATTTTTGACATAATCCACTTTTCACCTTTAATGAATGAAATTCCAGGTAAAAACTCCTTTGCCATGAAGAAGATCCAAATTCAACCAGTTCAGGCTAGTAAACCTGTTTGAAAGACCTTTTTTCAGTGAAATGCAGCTTAGTGCAAAAACAGGCTGCTCTCGCTCTGAAACGCTCATTTTTCACATGAGCCACTTTTCAGCCTTAGGCGACTGTACAGTGCTAAAACAGCCTCCTATCGCTCTGAAACGCTCATTTTTGACATAATCCACTTTTCACCTTTAATGAATGAAATTCCAGGTAAAAACTCCTTTGCCATGAAGAAGATCCAAATTCAACCAGTTCAGGCTAGTAAACCTGTTTGAAAGACCTTTTTTCAGTGAAATGCAGCTTAGTGCAAAAACAGGCTGCTCTCGCTCTGAAACGCTCATTTTTCACATAAGCCACTTTTCAGCGCTAAAACAGCCTCCAATCGCTCTGAAACGCTCATTTTTGACATAACCCACTTTTCAGCCTTAATGAATTAAATTCCAGGTAAAAACTCATTTGCCATGAAGAAGATCCAAATTCAACCAGTTCAGGCTAGTAAACCTGTTTGAAAGACCTTTTTTCAGTGAAATGCAGCTTAGTGCAAAAACAGGCTGCTCTCGCTCTGAAACGCTCATTTTTCACATAAGCCACTTTTCAGCGCTAAAACAGCCTCCAATCGCTCTGAAACGCTCATTTTTGACATAATCCACTTTTCACCTTTAATGAATGAAATTCCAGGTAAAAACTCCTTTGCCATGAAGAAGATCCAAATTCAACCAGTTCAGGCTAGTAAACCTGTTTGAAAGACCTTTTTTCAGTGAAATGCAGCTTAGTGCAAAAACAGGCTGCTCTCGCTCTGAAACGCTCATTTTTCACATAAGCCACTTTTCAGCGCTAAAACAGCCTCCAATCGCTCTGAAACGCTCATTTTTGACATAACCCACTTTTCAGCCTTAATGAATTAAATTCCAGGTAAAAACTCATTTGCCATGAAGAAGATCCAAATTCAACCAGTTCAGGCTAGTAAACCTGTTTGAAAGACCTTTTTTCAGTGAAATGCAGCTTAGTGCAAAAACAGGCTGCTCTCGCTCTGAAACGCTCATTTTTCACATAAGCCACTTTTCAGCCTTAGGCGACTGTACAGTGCTAAAACAGCCTCCAATCGCTCTGAAACGCTCATTTTTGACATAACCCACTTTTCAGCCTTAATGAATTAAATTCCAGGTAAAAACTCATTTGCCATGAAGAAGATCCAAATTCAACCAGTTCAGGCTAGTAAACCTGTTTGAAAGACCTTTTTTCAGTGAAATGCAGCTTAGTGCAAAAACAGGCTGCTCTCGCTCTGAAACGCTCATTTTTCACATAAGCCACTTTTCAGCCTTAGGCGACTGTACAGTGCTAAAACAGCCTCCAATCGCTCTGAAACGCTCATTTTTGACATAATCCACTTTTCACCTTTAATGAATGAAATTCCAGGTAAAAACTCCTTTGCCATGAAGAAGATCCAAATTCAACCAGTTCAGGCTAGTAAACCTGTTTGAAAGACCTTTTTTCAGTGAAATGCAGCTTAGTGCAAAAACAGGCTGCTCTCGCTCTGAAACGCTCATTTTTCACATAAGCCACTTTTCAGCGCTAAAACAGCCTCCAATCGCTCTGAAACGCTCATTTTTGACATAACCCACTTTTCAGCCTTAATGAATTAAATTCCAGGAAAAAACTCATTTGCCATGAAGAAGATCCAAATTCAACCAGTTCAGGCTAGTAAACCTGTTTGAAAGACCTTTTTTCAGTGAAATGCAGCTTAGTGCAAAAACAGGCTGCTCTCGCTCTGAAACGCTCATTTTTCACATAAGCCACTTTTCAGCCTTAGGCGACTGTACAGTGCTAAAACAGCCTCCAATCGCTCTGAAACGCTCATTTTTCACATAAGCCACTTTTCAGCGCTAAAACAGCCTCCAATCGCTCTGAAACGCTCATTTTTGACATAAGCCACATTTCACCTTTAATGAATGAAATTCCAGGTAAAAACTCCTTTGCCATGAAGAAGATCCAAATTCAACCAGTTCAGGCTAGTAAACCTGTTTGAAAGACCTTTTTTCAGTGAAATGCAGCTTAGTGCAAAAACAGGCTGCTCTCGCTCTGAAACGCTCATTTTTCACAAAAGCCACTTTTCAGCGCTAAAACAGCCTCCAATCGCTCTGAAACGCTCATTTTTGACATAAGCCACTTTTCAGCCTTAATGAATTAAATTCCAGGTAAAAACTCATTTGCCATGAAGAAGATCCAAATTCAACCAGTTCAGGCTAGTAAACCTGTTTGAAAGACCTTTTTTCAGTGAAATGCAGCTTAGTGCAAAAACAGGCTGCTCTCGCTCTGAAACGCTAATTTTTCACATAAGCCACTTTTCAGCCTTAGGCGACTGTACAGTGCTAAAACAGCCTCCAATCGCTCTGAAACGCTCATTTTTGACATAACCCACTTTTCAGCCTTAATGAATTAAATTCCAGGTAAAAACTCATTTGCCATGAAGAAGATCCAAATTCAACCAGTTCAGGCTAGTAAACCTGTTTGAAAGACCTTTTTTCAGTGAAATGCAGCTTAGTGCAAAAACAGGCTGCTCTCGCTCTGAAACGCTCATTTTTCACATAAGCCACTTTTCAGCCTTAGGCGACTGTACAGTGCTAAAACAGCCTCCAATCGCTCTGAAACGCTCATTTTTGACATAATCCACTTTTCACCTTTAATGAATGAAATTCCAGGTAAAAACTCCTTTGCCATGAAGAAGATCCAAATTCAACCAGTTCAGGCTAGTAAACCTGTTTGAAAGACCTTTTTTCAGTGAAATGCAGCTTAGTGCAAAAACAGGCTGCTCTCGCTCTGAAACGCTCATTTTTCACATAAGCCACTTTTCAGCGCTAAAACAGCCTCCAATCGCTCTGAAACGCTCATTTTTGACATAAGCCACTTTTCACCTTTAATGAATGAAATTCCAGGTAAAAACTCCTTTGCCATGAAGAAGATCCAAATTCAACCAGTTCAGGCTAGTAAACCTGTTTGAAAGACCTTTTTTCAGTGAAATGCAGCTTAGTGCAAAAACAGCCTCCTCTCGCTCTGAAACGCTCATTTTTCACATAAGCCACTTTTCAGCCTTAGGCGACTGTACAGTGCTAAAACAGCCTCCAATCGCTCTGAAACGCTCATTTTTGACATAATCCACTTTTCACCTTTAATGAATGAAATTCCAGGTAAAAACTCCTTTGCCATGAAGAAGATCCAAATTCAACCAGTTCAGGCTAGTAAACCTGTTTGAAAGACCTTTTTTCAGTGAAATGCAGCTTAGTGCAAAAACAGGCTGCTCTCGCTCTGAAACGCTCATTTTTCACATAAGCCACTTTTCAGCCTTAGGCGACTGTACAGTGCTAAAACAGCCTCCAATCGCTCTGAAACGCTCATTTTTGACATAATCCACTTTTCACCTTTAATGAATGAAATTCCAGGTAAAAACTCCTTTGCCATGAAGAAGATCCAAATTCAACCAGTTCAGGCTAGTAAACCTGTTTGAAAGACCTTTTTTCAGTGAAATGCAGCTTAGTGCAAAAACAGGCTGCTCTCGCTCTGAAACGCTCATTTTTCACATAAGCCACTTTTCAGCCTTAGGCGACTGTACAGTGCTAAAACAGCCTCCAATCGCTCTGAAACGCTCATTTTTCACATAAGCCACTTTTCAGCGCTAAAACAGCCTCCAATCGCTCTGAAACGCTCATTTTTGACATAAGCCACATTTCACCTTTAATGAATGAAATTCCAGGTAAAAACTCCTTTGCCATGAAGAAGATCCAAATTCAACCAGTTCAGGCTAGTAAACCTGTTTGAAAGACCTTTTTTCAGTGAAATGCAGCTTAGTGCAAAAACAGGCTGCTCTCGCTCTGAAACGCTCATTTTTCACAAAAGCCACTTTTCAGCGCTAAAACAGCCTCCAATCGCTCTGAAACGCTCATTTTTGACATAAGCCACTTTTCAGCCTTAATGAATTAAATTCCAGGTAAAAACTCATTTGCCATGAAGAAGATCCAAATTCAACCAGTTCAGGCTAGTAAACCTGTTTGAAAGACCTATTTTCAGTGAAATGCAGCTTAGTGCAAAAACAGGCTGCTCTCGCTCTGAAACGCTCATTTTTCACATAAGCCACTTTTCAGCCTTAGGCGACTGTACAGTGCTAAAACAGCCTCCAATCGCTCTGAAACGCTCATTTTTGACATAAGCCACTTTTCAGCGCTAAAACAGCCTCCAATCGCTCTGAAACGCTCATTTTTGACATAACCCACTTTTCAGCCTTAATGAATTAAATTCCAGGTAAAAACTCATTTGCCATGAAGAAGATCCAAATTCAACCAGTTCAGGCTAGTAAACCTGTTTGAAAGACCTTTTTTCAGTGAAATGCAGCTTAGTGCAAAAACAGGCTGCTCTCGCTCTGAAACGCTCATTTTTCACATAAGCCACTTTTCAGCCTTAGGCGACTGTACAGTGCTAAAACAGCCTCCAATCGCTCTGAAACGCTCATTTTTGACATAATCCACTTTTCACCTTTAATGAATGAAATTCCAGGTAAAAACTCCTTTGCCATGAAGAAGATCCAAATTCAACCAGTTCAGGCTAGTAAACCTGTTTGAAAGACCTTTTTTCAGTGAAATGCAGCTTAGTGCAAAAACAGGCTGCTCTCGCTCTGAAACGCTCATTTTTCACATAAGCCACTTTTCAGCCTTAGGCGACTGTACAGTGCTAAAACAGCCTCCAATCGCTCTGAAACGCTCATTTTTGACATAATCCACTTTTCACCTTTAATGAATGAAATTCCAGGTAAAAACTCCTTTGCCATGAAGAAGATCCAAATTCAACCAGTTCAGGCTAGTAAACCTGTTTGAAAGACCTTTTTTCAGTGAAATGCAGCTTAGTGCAAAAACAGGCTGCTCTCGCTCTGAAACGCTCATTTTTCACATAAGCCACTTTTCAGCGCTAAAACAGCCTCCAATCGCTCTGAAACGCTCATTTTTGACATAATCCACTTTTCACCTTTAATGAATGAAATTCCAGGTAAAAACTCCTTTGCCATGAAGAAGATCCAAATTCAACCAGTTCAGGCTAGTAAACCTGTTTGAAAGACCTTTTTTCAGTGAAATGCAGCTTAGTGCAAAAACAGGCTGCTCTCGCTCTGAAACGCTCATTTTTCACATAAGCCACTTTTCAGCGCTAAAACAGCCTCCAATCGCTCTGAAACGCTCATTTTTGACATAAGCCACTTTTCACCTTTAATGAATGAAATTCCAGGTAAAAACTCCTTTGCCATGAAGAAGATCCAAATTCAACCAGTTCAGGCTAGTAAACCTGTTTGAAAGACCTTTTTTCAGTGAAATGCAGCTTAGTGCAAAAACAGGCTGCTCTCGCTCTGAAACGCTCATTTTTCACATAAGCCACTTTTCAGCGCTAAAACAGCCTCCAATCGCTCTGAAACGCTCATTTTTGACATAAGCCACTTTTCACCTTTAATGAATGAAATTCCAGGTAAAAACTCCTTTGCCATGAATAAGATCCAAATTCAACCAGTTCAGGCTAGTAAACCTGTTTGAAAGACCTTTTTTCAGTGAAATGCAGCTTAGTGCAAAAACAGGCTGCTCTCGCTCTGAAACGCTCATTTTTCACATAAGCCACTTTTCAGCCTTAGGCGACTGTACAGTGCTAAAACAGCCTCCAATCGCTCTGAAACGCTCATTTTTGACATAAGCCACATTTCACCTTTAATGAATGAAATTCCAGGTAAAAACTCCTTTGCCATGAAGAAGATCCAAATTCAACCAGTTCAGGCTAGTAAACCTGTTTGAAAGACCTTTTTTCAGTGAAATGCAGCTTAGTGCAAAAACAGGCTGCTCTCGCTCTGAAACGCTCATTTTTCACATAAGCCACTTTTCAGCCTTAGGCGACTGTACAGTGCTAAAACAGCCTCCAATCGCTCTGAAACGCTCATTTTTGACATAAGCCACTTTTCAGCCTTAATGAATTAAATTCCAGGTAAAAACTCATTTGCCATGAAGAAGATCCAAATTCAACCAGTTCAGGCTAGTAAACCTGTTTGAAAGACCTATTTTCAGTGAAATGCAGCTTAGTGCAAAAACAGGCTGCTCTCGCTCTGAAACGCTCATTTTTCACATAAGCCACTTTTCAGCCTTAGGCGACTGTACAGTGCTAAAACAGCCTCCAATCGCTCTGAAACGCTCATTTTTGACATAAGCCACTTTTCAGCGCTAAAACAGCCTCCAATCGCTCTGAAACGCTCATTTTTGACATAACCCACTTTTCAGCCTTAATGAATTAAATTCCAGGTAAAAACTCATTTGCCATGAAGAAGATCCAAATTCAACCAGTTCAGGCTAGTAAACCTGTTTGAAAGACCTTTTTTCAGTGAAATGCAGCTTAGTGCAAAAACAGGCTGCTCTCGCTCTGAAACGCTCATTTTTCACATAAGCCACTTTTCAGCCTTAGGCGACTGTACAGTGCTAAAACAGCCTCCAATCGCTCTGAAACGCTCATTTTTGACATAATCCACTTTTCACCTTTAATGAATGAAATTCCAGGTAAAAACTCCTTTGCCATGAAGAAGATCCAAATTCAACCAGTTCAGGCTAGTAAACCTGTTTGAAAGACCTTTTTTCAGTGAAATGCAGCTTCCTGCAAAAACAGGCTGCTCTCGCTCTGAAACGCTCATTTTTCACATAAGCCACTTTTCAGCCTTAGGCGACTGTACAGTGCTAAAACAGCCTCCAATCGCTCTGAAACGCTCATTTTTGACATAATCCACTTTTCACCTTTAATGAATGAAATTCCAGGTAAAAACTCCTTTGCCATGAAGAAGATCCAAATTCAACCAGTTCAGGCTAGTAAACCTGTTTGAAAGACCTTTTTTCAGTGAAATGCAGCTTAGTGCAAAAACAGGCTGCTCTCGCTCTGAAACGCTCATTTTTCACATAAGCCACTTTTCAGCGCTAAAACAGCCTCCAATCGCTCTGAAACGCTCATTTTTGACATAATCCACTTTTCACCTTTAATGAATGAAATTCCAGGTAAAAACTCCTTTGCCATGAAGAAGATCCAAATTCAACCAGTTCAGGCTAGTAAACCTGTTTGAAAGACCTTTTTTCAGTGAAATGCAGCTTAGTGCAAAAACAGGCTGCTCTCGCTCTGAAACGCTCATTTTTCACATAAGCCACTTTTCAGCGCTAAAACAGCCTCCAATCGCTCTGAAACGCTCATTTTTGACATAAGCCACTTTTCACCTTTAATGAATGAAATTCCAGGTAAAAACTCCTTTGCCATGAAGAAGATCCAAATTCAACCAGTTCAGGCTAGTAAACCTGTTTGAAAGACCTTTTTTCAGTGAAATGCAGCTTAGTGCAAAAACAGGCTGCTCTCGCTCTGAAACGCTCATTTTTCACATAAGCCACTTTTCAGCGCTAAAACAGCCTCCAATCGCTCTGAAACGCTCATTTTTGACATAAGCCACTTTTCACCTTTAATGAATGAAATTCCAGGTAAAAACTCCTTTGCCATGAATAAGATCCAAATTCAACCAGTTCAGGCTAGTAAACCTGTTTGAAAGACCTTTTTTCAGTGAAATGCAGCTTAGTGCAAAAACAGGCTGCTCTCGCTCTGAAACGCTCATTTTTCACATAAGCCACTTTTCAGCCTTAGGCGACTGTACAGTGCTAAAACAGCCTCCAATCGCTCTGAAACGCTCATTTTTGACATAAGCCACATTTCACCTTTAATGAATGAAATTCCAGGTAAAAACTCCTTTGCCATGAAGAAGATCCAAATTCAACCAGTTCAGGCTAGTAAACCTGTTTGAAAGACCTTTTTTCAGTGAAATGCAGCTTAGTGCAAAAACAGGCTGCTCTCGCTCTGAAACGCTCATTTTTCACATAAGCCACTTTTCAGCCTTAGGCGACTGTACAGTGCTAAAACAGCCTCCAATCGCTCTGAAACGCTCATTTTTCACATAAGCCACTTTTCAGCGCTAAAACAGCCTCCAATCGCTCTGAAACGCTCATTTTTGACATAAGCCACTTTTCACCTTTAATGAATGAAATTCCAGGTAAAAACTCCTTTGCCATGAATAAGATCCAAATTCAACCAAAGATCCAAATTCAACCAGTTCAGGCTAGTAAACCTGTTTGAAAGACCTTTTTTCAGTGAAATGCAGCTTAGTGCAAAAACAGGCTGCTCTCGCTCTGAAACGCTCATTTTTCACATAAGCCACTTTTCAGCCTTAGGCGACTGTACAGTGCTAAAACAGCCTCCAATCGCTCTGAAACGCTCATTTTTGACATAATCCACTTTTCACCTTTAATGAATGAAATTCCAGGTAAAAACTCCTTTGCCATGAAGAAGATCCAAATTCAACCAGTTCAGGCTAGTAAACCTGTTTGAAAGACCTTTTTTCAGTGAAATGCAGCTTAGTGCAAAAACAGGCTGCTCTCGCTCTGAAACGCTCATTTTTCACATAAGCCACTTTTCAGCGCTAAAACAGCCTCCAATCGCTCTGAAACGCTCATTTTTGACATAACCCACTTTTCAGCCTTAATGAATTAAATTCCAGGTAAAAACTCATTTGCCATGAAGAAGATCCAAATTCAACCAGTTCAGGCTAGTAAACCTGTTTGAAAGACCTTTTTTCAGTGAAATGCAGCTTAGTGCAAAAACAGGCTGCTCTCGCTCTGAAACGCTCATTTTTCACATAAGCCACTTTTCAGCGCTAAAACAGCCTCCAATCGCTCTGAAACGCTCATTTTTGACATAATCCACTTTTCACCTTTAATGAATGAAATTCCAGGTAAAAACTCCTTTGCCATGAAGAAGATCCAAATTCAACCAGTTCAGGCTAGTAAACCTGTTTGAAAGACCTTTTTTCAGTGAAATGCAGCTTAGTGCAAAAACAGGCTGCTCTCGCTCTGAAACGCTCATTTTTCACATAAGCCACTTTTCAGCGCTAAAACAGCCTCCAATCGCTCTGAAACGCTCATTTTTGACATAACCCACTTTTCAGCCTTAATGAATTAAATTCCAGGAAAAAACTCATTTGCCATGAAGAAGATCCAAATTCAACCAGTTCAGGCTAGTAAACCTGTTTGAAAGACCTTTTTTCAGTGAAATGCAGCTTAGTGCAAAAACAGGCTGCTCTCGCTCTGAAACGCTCATTTTTCACATAAGCCACTTTTCAGCCTTAGGCGACTGTACAGTGCTAAAACAGCCTCCAATCGCTCTGAAACGCTCATTTTTCACATAAGCCACTTTTCAGCGCTAAAACAGCCTCCAATCGCTCTGAAACGCTCATTTTTGACATAAGCCACATTTCACCTTTAATGAATGAAATTCCAGGTAAAAACTCCTTTGCCATGAAGAAGATCCAAATTCAACCAGTTCAGGCTAGTAAACCTGTTTGAAAGACCTTTTTTCAGTGAAATGCAGATTAGTGCAAAAACAGGCTGCTCTCGCTCTGAAACGCTCATTTTTCACAAAAGCCACTTTTCAGCGCTAAAACAGCCTCCAATCGCTCTGAAACGCTCATTTTTGACATAAGCCACTTTTCAGCCTTAATGAATTAAATTCCAGGTAAAAACTCATTTGCCATGAAGAAGATCCAAATTCAACCAGTTCAGGCTAGTAAACCTGTTTGAAAGACCTTTTTTCAGTGAAATGCAGCTTAGTGCAAAAACAGGCTGCTCTCGCTCTGAAACGCTCATTTTTCACATAAGCCACTTTTCAGCCTTAGGCGACTGTACAGTGCTAAAACAGCCTCCAATCGCTCTGAAACGCTCATTTTTGACATAACCCACTTTTCAGCCTTAATGAATTAAATTCCAGGTAAAAACTCATTTGCCATGAAGAAGATCCAAATTCAACCAGTTCAGGCTAGTAAACCTGTTTGAAAGACCTTTTTTCAGTGAAATGCAGCTTAGTGCAAAAACAGGCTGCTCTCGCTCTGAAACGCTCATTTTTCACATAAGCCACTTTTCAGCCTTAGGCGACTGTACAGTGCTAAAACAGCCTCCAATCGCTCTGAAACGCTCATTTTTGACATAATCCACTTTTCACCTTTAATGAATGAAATTCCAGGTAAAAACTCCTTTGCCATGAAGAAGATCCAAATTCAACCAGTTCAGGCTAGTAAACCTGTTTGAAAGACCTTTTTTCAGTGAAATGCAGCTTAGTGCAAAAACAGGCTGCTCTCGCTCTGAAACGCTCATTTTTCACATAAGCCACTTTTCAGCGCTAAAACAGCCTCCAATCGCTCTGAAACGCTCATTTTTGACATAACCCACTTTTCAGCCTTAATGAATTAAATTCCAGGAAAAAACTCATTTGCCATGAAGAAGATCCAAATTCAACCAGTTCAGGCTAGTAAACCTGTTTGAAAGACCTTTTTTCAGTGAAATGCAGCTTAGTGCAAAAACAGGCTGCTCTCGCTCTGAAACGCTCATTTTTCACATAAGCCACTTTTCAGCCTTAGGCGACTGTACAGTGCTAAAACAGCCTCCAATCGCTCTGAAACGCTCATTTTTCACATAAGCCACTTTTCAGCGCTAAAACAGCCTCCAATCGCTCTGAAACGCTCATTTTTTACATAAGCCACATTTCACCTTTAATGAATGAAATTCCAGGTAAAAACTCCTTTGCCATGAAGAAGATCCAAATTCAACCAGTTCAGGCTAGTAAACCTGTTTGAAAGACCTTTTTTCAGTGAAATGCAGCTTAGTGCAAAAACAGGCTGCTCTCGCTCTGAAACGCTCATTTTTCACAAAAGCCACTTTTCAGCGCTAAAACAGCCTCCAATCGCTCTGAAACGCTCATTTTTGACATAAGCCACTTTTCAGCCTTAATGAATTAAATTCCAGGTAAAAACTCATTTGCCATGAAGAAGATCCAAATTCAACCAGTTCAGGCTAGTAAACCTGTTTGAAAGACCTTTTTTCAGTGAAATGCAGCTTAGTGCAAAAACAGGCTGCTCTCGCTCTGAAACGCTCATTTTTCACATAAGCCACTTTTCAGCCTTAGGCGACTGTACAGTGCTAAAACAGCCTCCAATCGCTCTGAAACGCTCATTTTTGACATAACCCACTTTTCAGCCTTAATGAATTAAATTCCAGGTAAAAACTCATTTGCCATGAAGAAGATCCAAATTCAACCAGTTCAGGCTAGTAAACCTGTTTGAAAGACCTTTTTTCAGTGAAATGCAGCTTAGTGCAAAAACAGGCTGCTCTCGCTCTGAAACGCTCATTTTTCACATAAGCCACTTTTCAGCCTTAGGCGACTGTACAGTGCTAAAACAGCCTCCAATCGCTCTGAAACGCTCATTTTTGACATAATCCACTTTTCACCTTTAATGAATGAAATTCCAGGTAAAAACTCCTTTGCCATGAAGAAGATCCAAATTCAACCAGTTCAGGCTAGTAAACCTGTTTGAAAGACCTTTTTTCAGTGAAATGCAGCTTAGTGCAAAAACAGGCTGCTCTCGCTCTGAAACGCTCATTTTTCACATAAGCCACTTTTCAGCGCTAAAACAGCCTCCAATCGCTCTGAAACGCTCATTTTTGACATAATCCACTTTTCACCTTTAATGAATGAAATTCCAGGTAAAAACTCCTTTGCCATGAAGAAGATCCAAATTCAACCAGTTCAGGCTAGTAAACCTGTTTGAAAGACCTTTTTTCAGTGAAATGCAGCTTAGTGCAAAAACAGGCTGCTCTCGCTCTGAAACGCTCATTTTTCACATGAGCCACTTTTCAGCCTTAGGCGACTGTACAGTGCTAAAACAGCCTCCTATCGCTCTGAAACGCTCATTTTTGACATAATCCACTTTTCACCTTTAATGAATGAAATTCCAGGTAAAAACTCCTTTGCCATGAAGAAGATCCAAATTCAACCAGTTCAGGCTAGTAAACCTGTTTGAAAGACCTTTTTTCAGTGAAATGCAGCTTAGTGCAAAAACAGGCTGCTCTCGCTCTGAAACGCTCATTTTTCACATAAGCCACTTTTCAGCGCTAAAACAGCCTCCAATCGCTCTGAAACGCTCATTTTTGACATAACCCACTTTTCAGCCTTAATGAATTAAATTCCAGGTAAAAACTCATTTGCCATGAAGAAGATCCAAATTCAACCAGTTCAGGCTAGTAAACCTGTTTGAAAGACCTTTTTTCAGTGAAATGCAGCTTAGTGCAAAAACAGGCTGCTCTCGCTCTGAAACGCTCATTTTTCACATAAGCCACTTTTCAGCGCTAAAACAGCCTCCAATCGCTCTGAAACGCTCATTTTTGACATAATCCACTTTTCACCTTTAATGAATGAAATTCCAGGTAAAAACTCCTTTGCCATGAAGAAGATCCAAATTCAACCAGTTCAGGCTAGTAAACCTGTTTGAAAGACCTTTTTTCAGTGAAATGCAGCTTAGTGCAAAAACAGGCTGCTCTCGCTCTGAAACGCTCATTTTTCACATAAGCCACTTTTCAGCGCTAAAACAGCCTCCAATCGCTCTGAAACGCTCATTTTTG
Source organism: Pagrus pagrus (assembly GCF_965226575.1). Classification (NCBI taxonomy): domain Eukaryota; kingdom Metazoa; phylum Chordata; class Actinopteri; order Spariformes; family Sparidae; genus Pagrus; species Pagrus pagrus. The sequence continues at coordinate 64,401 of NW_028175285.1, read as the reverse complement.
ACATAACCCACTTTTCAGCCTTAATGAATTAAATTCCAGGAAAAAACTCATTTGCCATGAAGAAGATCCAAATTCAACCAGTTCAGGCTAGTAAACCTGTTTGAAAGACCTTTTTTCAGTGAAATGCAGCTTAGTGCAAAAACAGGCTGCTCTCGCTCTGAAACGCTCATTTTTCACATAAGCCACTTTTCAGCCTTAGGCGACTGTACAGTGCTAAAACAGCCTCCAATCGCTCTGAAACGCTCATTTTTCACATAAGCCACTTTTCAGCGCTAAAACAGCCTCCAATCGCTCTGAAACGCTCATTTTTGACATAAGCCACATTTCACCTTTAATGAATGAAATTCCAGGTAAAAACTCCTTTGCCATGAAGAAGATCCAAATTCAACCAGTTCAGGCTAGTAAACCTGTTTGAAAGACCTTTTTTCAGTGAAATGCAGATTAGTGCAAAAACAGGCTGCTCTCGCTCTGAAACGCTCATTTTTCACAAAAGCCACTTTTCAGCGCTAAAACAGCCTCCAATCGCTCTGAAACGCTCATTTTTGACATAAGCCACTTTTCAGCCTTAATGAATTAAATTCCAGGTAAAAACTCATTTGCCATGAAGAAGATCCAAATTCAACCAGTTCAGGCTAGTAAACCTGTTTGAAAGACCTTTTTTCAGTGAAATGCAGCTTAGTGCAAAAACAGGCTGCTCTCGCTCTGAAACGCTCATTTTTCACATAAGCCACTTTTCAGCCTTAGGCGACTGTACAGTGCTAAAACAGCCTCCAATCGCTCTGAAACGCTCATTTTTGACATAACCCACTTTTCAGCCTTAATGAATTAAATTCCAGGTAAAAACTCATTTGCCATGAAGAAGATCCAAATTCAACCAGTTCAGGCTAGTAAACCTGTTTGAAAGACCTTTTTTCAGTGAAATGCAGCTTAGTGCAAAAACAGGCTGCTCTCGCTCTGAAACGCTCATTTTTCACATAAGCCACTTTTCAGCCTTAGGCGACTGTACAGTGCTAAAACAGCCTCCAATCGCTCTGAAACGCTCATTTTTGACATAATCCACTTTTCACCTTTAATGAATGAAATTCCAGGTAAAAACTCCTTTGCCATGAAGAAGATCCAAATTCAACCAGTTCAGGCTAGTAAACCTGTTTGAAAGACCTTTTTTCAGTGAAATGCAGCTTAGTGCAAAAACAGGCTGCTCTCGCTCTGAAACGCTCATTTTTCACATAAGCCACTTTTCAGCGCTAAAACAGCCTCCAATCGCTCTGAAACGCTCATTTTTGACATAACCCACTTTTCAGCCTTAATGAATTAAATTCCAGGAAAAAACTCATTTGCCATGAAGAAGATCCAAATTCAACCAGTTCAGGCTAGTAAACCTGTTTGAAAGACCTTTTTTCAGTGAAATGCAGCTTAGTGCAAAAACAGGCTGCTCTCGCTCTGAAACGCTCATTTTTCACATAAGCCACTTTTCAGCCTTAGGCGACTGTACAGTGCTAAAACAGCCTCCAATCGCTCTGAAACGCTCATTTTTCACATAAGCCACTTTTCAGCGCTAAAACAGCCTCCAATCGCTCTGAAACGCTCATTTTTGACATAAGCCACATTTCACCTTTAATGAATGAAATTCCAGGTAAAAACTCCTTTGCCATGAAGAAGATCCAAATTCAACCAGTTCAGGCTAGTAAACCTGTTTGAAAGACCTTTTTTCAGTGAAATGCAGCTTAGTGCAAAAACAGGCTGCTCTCGCTCTGAAACGCTCATTTTTCACAAAAGCCACTTTTCAGCGCTAAAACAGCCTCCAATCGCTCTGAAACGCTCATTTTTGACATAAGCCACTTTTCAGCCTTAATGAATTAAATTCCAGGTAAAAACTCATTTGCCATGAAGAAGATCCAAATTCAACCAGTTCAGGCTAGTAAACCTGTTTGAAAGACCTTTTTTCAGTGAAATGCAGCTTAGTGCAAAAACAGGCTGCTCTCGCTCTGAAACGCTAATTTTTCACATAAGCCACTTTTCAGCCTTAGGCGACTGTACAGTGCTAAAACAGCCTCCAATCGCTCTGAAACGCTCATTTTTGACATAACCCACTTTTCAGCCTTAATGAATTAAATTCCAGGTAAAAACTCATTTGCCATGAAGAAGATCCAAATTCAACCAGTTCAGGCTAGTAAACCTGTTTGAAAGACCTTTTTTCAGTGAAATGCAGCTTAGTGCAAAAACAGGCTGCTCTCGCTCTGAAACGCTCATTTTTCACATAAGCCACTTTTCAGCCTTAGGCGACTGTACAGTGCTAAAACAGCCTCCAATCGCTCTGAAACGCTCATTTTTGACATAATCCACTTTTCACCTTTAATGAATGAAATTCCAGGTAAAAACTCCTTTGCCATGAAGAAGATCCAAATTCAACCAGTTCAGGCTAGTAAACCTGTTTGAAAGACCTTTTTTCAGTGAAATGCAGCTTAGTGCAAAAACAGGCTGCTCTCGCTCTGAAACGCTCATTTTTCACATAAGCCACTTTTCAGCCTTAGGCGACTGTACAGTGCTAAAACAGCCTCCAATCGCTCTGAAACGCTCATTTTTCACATAAGCCACTTTTCAGCGCTAAAACAGCCTCCAATCGCTCTGAAACGCTCATTTTTGACATAAGCCACATTTCACCTTTAATGAATGAAATTCCAGGTAAAAACTCCTTTGCCATGAAGAAGATCCAAATTCAACCAGTTCAGGCTAGTAAACCTGTTTGAAAGACCTTTTTTCAGTGAAATGCAGCTTAGTGCAAAAACAGGCTGCTCTCGCTCTGAAACGCTCATTTTTCACAAAAGCCACTTTTCAGCGCTAAAACAGCCTCCAATCGCTCTGAAACGCTCATTTTTGACATAAGCCACTTTTCAGCCTTAATGAATTAAATTCCAGGTAAAAACTCATTTGCCATGAAGAAGATCCAAATTCAACCAGTTCAGGCTAGTAAACCTGTTTGAAAGACCTATTTTCAGTGAAATGCAGCTTAGTGCAAAAACAGGCTGCTCTCGCTCTGAAACGCTCATTTTTCACATAAGCCACTTTTCAGCCTTAGGCGACTGTACAGTGCTAAAACAGCCTCCAATCGCTCTGAAACGCTCATTTTTGACATAAGCCACTTTTCAGCGCTAAAACAGCCTCCAATCGCTCTGAAACGCTCATTTTTGACATAACCCACTTTTCAGCCTTAATGAATTAAATTCCAGGTAAAAACTCATTTGCCATGAAGAAGATCCAAATTCAACCAGTTCAGGCTAGTAAACCTGTTTGAAAGACCTTTTTTCAGTGAAATGCAGCTTAGTGCAAAAACAGGCTGCTCTCGCTCTGAAACGCTCATTTTTCACATAAGCCACTTTTCAGCCTTAGGCGACTGTACAGTGCTAAAACAGCCTCCAATCGCTCTGAAACGCTCATTTTTGACATAATCCACTTTTCACCTTTAATGAATGAAATTCCAGGTAAAAACTCCTTTGCCATGAAGAAGATCCAAATTCAACCAGTTCAGGCTAGTAAACCTGTTTGAAAGACCTTTTTTCAGTGAAATGCAGCTTAGTGCAAAAACAGGCTGCTCTCGCTCTGAAACGCTCATTTTTCACATAAGCCACTTTTCAGCCTTAGGCGACTGTACAGTGCTAAAACAGCCTCCAATCGCTCTGAAACGCTCATTTTTGACATAATCCACTTTTCACCTTTAATGAATGAAATTCCAGGTAAAAACTCCTTTGCCATGAAGAAGATCCAAATTCAACCAGTTCAGGCTAGTAAACCTGTTTGAAAGACCTTTTTTCAGTGAAATGCAGCTTAGTGCAAAAACAGGCTGCTCTCGCTCTGAAACGCTCATTTTTCACATAAGCCACTTTTCAGCGCTAAAACAGCCTCCAATCGCTCTGAAACGCTCATTTTTGACATAATCCACTTTTCACCTTTAATGAATGAAATTCCAGGTAAAAACTCCTTTGCCATGAAGAAGATCCAAATTCAACCAGTTCAGGCTAGTAAACCTGTTTGAAAGACCTTTTTTCAGTGAAATGCAGCTTAGTGCAAAAACAGGCTGCTCTCGCTCTGAAACGCTCATTTTTCACATAAGCCACTTTTCAGCGCTAAAACAGCCTCCAATCGCTCTGAAACGCTCATTTTTGACATAAGCCACTTTTCACCTTTAATGAATGAAATTCCAGGTAAAAACTCCTTTGCCATGAAGAAGATCCAAATTCAACCAGTTCAGGCTAGTAAACCTGTTTGAAAGACCTTTTTTCAGTGAAATGCAGCTTAGTGCAAAAACAGGCTGCTCTCGCTCTGAAACGCTCATTTTTCACATAAGCCACTTTTCAGCGCTAAAACAGCCTCCAATCGCTCTGAAACGCTCATTTTTGACATAAGCCACTTTTCACCTTTAATGAATGAAATTCCAGGTAAAAACTCCTTTGCCATGAATAAGATCCAAATTCAACCAGTTCAGGCTAGTAAACCTGTTTGAAAGACCTTTTTTCAGTGAAATGCAGCTTAGTGCAAAAACAGGCTGCTCTCGCTCTGAAACGCTCATTTTTCACATAAGCCACTTTTCAGCCTTAGGCGACTGTACAGTGCTAAAACAGCCTCCAATCGCTCTGAAACGCTCATTTTTGACATAAGCCACATTTCACCTTTAATGAATGAAATTCCAGGTAAAAACTCCTTTGCCATGAAGAAGATCCAAATTCAACCAGTTCAGGCTAGTAAACCTGTTTGAAAGACCTTTTTTCAGTGAAATGCAGCTTAGTGCAAAAACAGGCTGCTCTCGCTCTGAAACGCTCATTTTTCACATAAGCCACTTTTCAGCCTTAGGCGACTGTACAGTGCTAAAACAGCCTCCAATCGCTCTGAAACGCTCATTTTTGACATAAGCCACTTTTCAGCCTTAATGAATTAAATTCCAGGTAAAAACTCATTTGCCATGAAGAAGATCCAAATTCAACCAGTTCAGGCTAGTAAACCTGTTTGAAAGACCTATTTTCAGTGAAATGCAGCTTAGTGCAAAAACAGGCTGCTCTCGCTCTGAAACGCTCATTTTTCACATAAGCCACTTTTCAGCCTTAGGCGACTGTACAGTGCTAAAACAGCCTCCAATCGCTCTGAAACGCTCATTTTTGACATAAGCCACTTTTCAGCGCTAAAACAGCCTCCAATCGCTCTGAAACGCTCATTTTTGACATAACCCACTTTTCAGCCTTAATGAATTAAATTCCAGGTAAAAACTCATTTGCCATGAAGAAGATCCAAATTCAACCAGTTCAGGCTAGTAAACCTGTTTGAAAGACCTTTTTTCAGTGAAATGCAGCTTAGTGCAAAAACAGGCTGCTCTCGCTCTGAAACGCTCATTTTTCACATAAGCCACTTTTCAGCCTTAGGCGACTGTACAGTGCTAAAACAGCCTCCAATCGCTCTGAAACGCTCATTTTTGACATAATCCACTTTTCACCTTTAATGAATGAAATTCCAGGTAAAAACTCCTTTGCCATGAAGAAGATCCAAATTCAACCAGTTCAGGCTAGTAAACCTGTTTGAAAGACCTTTTTTCAGTGAAATGCAGCTTCCTGCAAAAACAGGCTGCTCTCGCTCTGAAACGCTCATTTTTCACATAAGCCACTTTTCAGCCTTAGGCGACTGTACAGTGCTAAAACAGCCTCCAATCGCTCTGAAACGCTCATTTTTGACATAATCCACTTTTCACCTTTAATGAATGAAATTCCAGGTAAAAACTCCTTTGCCATGAAGAAGATCCAAATTCAACCAGTTCAGGCTAGTAAACCTGTTTGAAAGACCTTTTTTCAGTGAAATGCAGCTTAGTGCAAAAACAGGCTGCTCTCGCTCTGAAACGCTCATTTTTCACATAAGCCACTTTTCAGCGCTAAAACAGCCTCCAATCGCTCTGAAACGCTCATTTTTGACATAATCCACTTTTCACCTTTAATGAATGAAATTCCAGGTAAAAACTCCTTTGCCATGAAGAAGATCCAAATTCAACCAGTTCAGGCTAGTAAACCTGTTTGAAAGACCTTTTTTCAGTGAAATGCAGCTTAGTGCAAAAACAGGCTGCTCTCGCTCTGAAACGCTCATTTTTCACATAAGCCACTTTTCAGCGCTAAAACAGCCTCCAATCGCTCTGAAACGCTCATTTTTGACATAAGCCACTTTTCACCTTTAATGAATGAAATTCCAGGTAAAAACTCCTTTGCCATGAAGAAGATCCAAATTCAACCAGTTCAGGCTAGTAAACCTGTTTGAAAGACCTTTTTTCAGTGAAATGCAGCTTAGTGCAAAAACAGGCTGCTCTCGCTCTGAAACGCTCATTTTTCACATAAGCCACTTTTCAGCGCTAAAACAGCCTCCAATCGCTCTGAAACGCTCATTTTTGACATAAGCCACTTTTCACCTTTAATGAATGAAATTCCAGGTAAAAACTCCTTTGCCATGAATAAGATCCAAATTCAACCAGTTCAGGCTAGTAAACCTGTTTGAAAGACCTTTTTTCAGTGAAATGCAGCTTAGTGCAAAAACAGGCTGCTCTCGCTCTGAAACGCTCATTTTTCACATAAGCCACTTTTCAGCCTTAGGCGACTGTACAGTGCTAAAACAGCCTCCAATCGCTCTGAAACGCTCATTTTTGACATAAGCCACATTTCACCTTTAATGAATGAAATTCCAGGTAAAAACTCCTTTGCCATGAAGAAGATCCAAATTCAACCAGTTCAGGCTAGTAAACCTGTTTGAAAGACCTTTTTTCAGTGAAATGCAGCTTAGTGCAAAAACAGGCTGCTCTCGCTCTGAAACGCTCATTTTTCACATAAGCCACTTTTCAGCCTTAGGCGACTGTACAGTGCTAAAACAGCCTCCAATCGCTCTGAAACGCTCATTTTTCACATAAGCCACTTTTCAGCGCTAAAACAGCCTCCAATCGCTCTGAAACGCTCATTTTTGACATAAGCCACTTTTCACCTTTAATGAATGAAATTCCAGGTAAAAACTCCTTTGCCATGAATAAGATCCAAATTCAACCAGTTCAGGCTAGTAAACCTGTTTGAAAGACCTTTTTTCAGTGAAATGCAGCTTAGTGCAAAAACAGGCTGCTCTCGCTCTGAAACGCTCATTTTTCACAAAAGCCACTTTTCAGCGCTAAAACAGCCTCCAATCGCTCTGAAACGCTCATTTTTGACATAAGCCACTTTTCACCTTTAATGAATTAAATTCCAGGTAAAAACTCCTTTGCCATGAATAAGATCCAAATTCAACCAGTTCAGGCTAGTAAACCTGTTTGAAAGACCTTTTTTCAGTGAAATGCAGCTTAGTGCAAAAACAGCCTCCTCTCGCTCTGAAACGCTCATTTTTCACATAAGCCACTTTTCAGCCTTAGGCGACTGTACAGTGCTAAAACAGCCTCCTATCGCTCTGAAACGCTAATTTTTGACATAACCCACTTTTCAGCCTTAATGAATTAAATTCCAGGTAAAAACTCATTTGCCATGAAGAAGATCCAAATTCAACCAGTTCAGGCTAGTAAACCTGTTTGAAAGACCTTTTTTCAGTGAAATGCAGCTTAGTGCAAAAACAGGCTGCTCTCGCTCTGAAACGCTCATTTTTCACATAAGCCACTTTTCAGCCTTAGGCGACTGTACAGTGCTAAAACAGCCTCCAATCGCTCTGAAACGCTCATTTTTCACATAAGCCACTTTTCAGCGCTAAAACAGCCTCCAATCGCTCTGAAACGCTCATTTTTGACATAAGCCACTTTTCACCTTTAATGAATGAAATTCCAGGTAAAAACTCCTTTGCCATGAATAAGATCCAAATTCAACCAGTTCAGGCTAGTAAACCTGTTTGAAAGACCTTTTTTCAGTGAAATGCAGCTTAGTGCAAAAACAGGCTGCTCTCGCTCTGAAACGCTCATTTTTCACAAAAGCCACTTTTCAGCGCTAAAACAGCCTCCAATCGCTCTGAAACGCTCATTTTTGACATAAGCCACTTTTCACCTTTAATGAATTAAATTCCAGGTAAAAACTCCTTTGCCATGAATAAGATCCAAATTCAACCAGTTCAGGCTAGTAAACCTGTTTGAAAGACCTTTTTTCAGTGAAATGCAGCTTAGTGCAAAAACAGCCTCCTCTCGCTCTGAAACGCTCATTTTTCACATAAGCCACTTTTCAGCCTTAGGCGACTGTACAGTGCTAAAACAGCCTCCTATCGCTCTGAAACGCTAATTTTTGACATAACCCACTTTTCAGCCTTAATGAATTAAATTCCAGGTAAAAACTCATTTGCCATGAAGAAGATCCAAATTCAACCAGTTCAGGCTAGTAAACCTGTTTGAAAGACCTTTTTTCAGTGAAATGCAGCTTAGTGCAAAAACAGGCTGCTCTCGCTCTGAAACGCTCATTTTTCACATAAGCCACTTTTCAGCGCTAAAACAGCCTCCAATCGCTCTGAAACGCTCATTTTTGACATAAGCCACTTTTCACCTTTAATGAATTAAATTCCAGGTAAAAACTCCTTTGCCATGAATAAGATCCAAATTCAACCAGTTCAGGCTAGTAAACCTGTTTGAAAGACCTTTTTTCAGTGAAATGCAGCTTAGTGCAAAAACAGCCTCCTCTCGCTCTGAAACGCTCATTTTTCACATAAGCCACTTTTCAGCCTTAGGCGACTGTACAGTGCTAAAACAGCCTCCTATCGCTCTGAAACGCTAATTTTTGACATAACCCACTTTTCAGCCTTAATGAATTAAATTCCAGGTAAAAACTCATTTGCCATGAAGAAGATCCAAATTCAACCAGTTCAGGCTAGTAAACCTGTTTGAAAGACCTTTTTTCAGTGAAATGCAGCTTAGTGCAAAAACAGGCTGCTCTCGCTCTGAAACGCTCATTTTTCACATAAGCCACTTTTCAGCCTTAGGCGACTGTACAGTGCTAAAACAGCCTCCAATCGCTCTGAAACGCTCATTTTTGACATAAGCCACTTTTCACCTTTAATGAATGAAATTCCAGGTAAAAACTCCTTTGCCATGAATAAGATCCAAATTCAACCAGTTCAGGCTAGTAAACCTGTTTGAAAGACCTTTTTTCAGTGAAATGCAGCTTAGTGCAAAAACAGGCTGCTCTCGCTCTGAAACGCTCATTTTTCACATAAGCCACTTTTCAGCCTTAGGCGACTGTACAGTGCTAAAACAGCCTCCAATCGCTCTGAAACGCTCATTTTTGACATAAGCCACTTTTCAGCGCTAAAACAGCCTCCAATCGCTCTGAAACGCTCATTTTTGACATAACCCACTTTTCAGCCTTAATGAATTAAATTCCAGGTAAAAACTCATTTGCCATGAAGAAGATCCAAATTCAACCAGTTCAGGCTAGTAAACCTGTTTGAAAGACCTTTTTTCAGTGAAATGCAGCTTAGTGCAAAAACAGGCTGCTCTCGCCCTGAAACGCTCATTTTTCACATAAGCCACTTTTCAGCCTTAGGCGACTGTACAGTGCTAAAACAGCCTCCAATCGCTCTGAAACGCTCATTTTTGACATAAGCCACTTTTCACCTTTAATGAATGAAATTCCAGGTAAAAACTCCTTTGCCATGAAGAAGATCCAAATTCAACCAGTTCAGGCTAGTAAACCTGTTTGAAAGACCTTTTTTCAGTGAAATGCAGCTTAGTGCAAAAACAGGCTGCTCTCGCTCTGAAACGCTCATTTTTCACATAAGCCACTTTTCAGCCTTAGGCGACTGTACAGTGCTAAAACAGCCTCCAATCGCTCTGAAACGCTCATTTTTGACATAATCCACTTTTCACCTTTAATGAATGAAATTCCAGGTAAAAACTCCTTTGCCATGAAGAAGATCCAAATTCAACCAGTTCAGGCTAGTAAACCTGTTTGAAAGACCTTTTTTCAGTGAAATGCAGCTTAGTGCAAAAACAGGCTGCTCTCGCTCTGAAACGCTCATTTTTCACATAAGCCACTTTTCAGCCTTAGGCGACTGTACAGTGCTAAAACAGCCTCCAATCGCTCTGAAACGCTCATTTTTGACATAATCCACTTTTCACCTTTAATGAATGAAATTCCAGGTAAAAACTCCTTTGCCATGAAGAAGATCCAAATTCAACCAGTTCAGGCTAGTAAACCTGTTTGAAAGACCTTTTTTCAGTGAAATGCAGCTTAGTGCAAAAACAGGCTGCTCTCGCTCTGAAACGCTCATTTTTCACATAAGCCACTTTTCAGCCTTAGGCGACTGTACAGTGCTAAAACAGCCTCCAATCGCTCTGAAACGCTCATTTTTGACATAATCCACTTTTCACCTTTAATGAATGAAATTCCAGGTAAAAACTCCTTTGCCATGAAGAAGATCCAAATTCAACCAGTTCAGGCTAGTAAACCTGTTTGAAAGACCTTTTTTCAGTGAAATGCAGCTTAGTGCAAAAACAGGCTGCTCTCGCTCTGAAACGCTCATTTTTCACATAAGCCACTTTTCAGCGCTAAAACAGCCTCCAATCGCTCTGAAACGCTCATTTTTGACATAATCCACTTTTCACCTTTAATGAATGAAATTCCAGGTAAAAACTCCTTTGCCATGAAGAAGATCCAAATTCAACCAGTTCAGGCTAGTAAACCTGTTTGAAAGACCTTTTTTCAGTGAAATGCAGCTTAGTGCAAAAACAGGCTGCTCTCGCTCTGAAACGCTCATTTTTCACATAAGCCACTTTTCAGCGCTAAAACAGCCTCCAATCGCTCTGAAACGCTCATTTTTGACATAATCCACTTTTCACCTTTAATGAATGAAATTCCAGGTAAAAACTCCTTTGCCATGAAGAAGATCCAAATTCAACCAGTTCAGGCTAGTAAACCTGTTTGAAAGACCTTTTTTCAGTGAAATGCAGCTTAGTGCAAAAACAGGCTGCTCTCGCTCTGAAACGCTCATTTTTCACATAAGCCACTTTTCAGCGCTAAAACAGCCTCCAATCGCTCTGAAACGCTCATTTTTGACATAAGCCACTTTTCACCTTTAATGAATGAAATTCCAGGTAAAAACTCCTTTGCCATGAATAAGATCCAAATTCAACCAGTTCAGGCTAGTAAACCTGTTTGAAAGACCTTTTTTCAGTGAAATGCAGCTTAGTGCAAAAACAGGCTGCTCTCGCTCTGAAACGCTCATTTTTCACATAAGCCACTTTTCAGCCTTAGGCGACTGTACAGTGCTAAAACAGCCTCCAATCGCTCTGAAACGCTCATTTTTGACATAAGCCACATTTCACCTTTAATGAATGAAATTCCAGGTAAAAACTCCTTTGCCATGAAGAAGATCCAAATTCAACCAGTTCAGGCTAGTAAACCTGTTTGAAAGACCTTTTTTCAGTGAAATGCAGCTTAGTGCAAAAACAGGCTGCTCTCGCTCTGAAACGCTCATTTTTCACATAAGCCACTTTTCAGCCTTAGGCGACTGTACAGTGCTAAAACAGCCTCCAATCGCTCTGAAACGCTCATTTTTCACATAAGCCACTTTTCAGCGCTAAAACAGCCTCCAATCGCTCTGAAACGCTCATTTTTGACATAAGCCACTTTTCACCTTTAATGAATTAAATTCCAGGTAAAAACTCCTTTGCCATGAATAAGATCCAAATTCAACCAGTTCAGGCTAGTAAACCTGTTTGAAAGACCTTTTTTCAGTGAAATGCAGCTTAGTGCAAAAACAGCCTCCTCTCGCTCTGAAACGCTCATTTTTCACATAAGCCACTTTTCAGCCTTAGGCGACTGTACAGTGCTAAAACAGCCTCCTATCGCTCTGAAACGCTAATTTTTGACATAACCCACTTTTCAGCCTTAATGAATTAAATTCCAGGTAAAAACTCATTTGCCATGAAGAAGATCCAAATTCAACCAGTTCAGGCTAGTAAACCTGTTTGAAAGACCTTTTTTCAGTGAAATGCAGCTTAGTGCAAAAACAGGCTGCTCTCGCTCTGAAACGCTCATTTTTCACATAAGCCACTTTTCAGCCTTAGGCGACTGTACAGTGCTAAAACAGCCTCCAATCGCTCTGAAACGCTCATTTTTGACATAAGCCACTTTTCACCTTTAATGAATGAAATTCCAGGTAAAAACTCCTTTGCCATGAATAAGATCCAAATTCAACCAGTTCAGGCTAGTAAACCTGTTTGAAAGACCTTTTTTCAGTGAAATGCAGCTTAGTGCAAAAACAGGCTGCTCTCGCTCTGAAACGCTCATTTTTCACAAAAGCCACTTTTCAGCGCTAAAACAGCCTCCAATCGCTCTGAAACGCTCATTTTTGACATAAGCCACTTTTCAGCCTTAATGAATTAAATTCCAGGTAAAAACTCATTTGCCATGAAGAAGATCCAAATTCAACCAGTTCAGGCTAGTAAACCTGTTTGAAAGACCTTTTTTCAGTGAAATGCAGCTTAGTGCAAAAACAGGCTGCTCTCGCTCTGAAACGCTCATTTTTCACATAAGCCACTTTTCAGCCTTAGGCGACTGTACAGTGCTAAAACAGCCTCCAATCGCTCTGAAACGCTCATTTTTGACATAAGCCACATTTCACCTTTAATGAATGAAATTCCAGGTAAAAACTCCTTTGCCATGAAGAAGATCCAAATTCAACCAGTTCAGGCTAGTAAACCTGTTTGAAAGACCTTTTTTCAGTGAAATGCAGCTTAGTGCAAAAACAGGCTGCTCTCGCTCTGAAACGCTCATTTTTCACATAAGCCACTTTTCAGCCTTAGGCGACTGTACAGTGCTAAAACAGCCTCCAATCGCTCTGAAACGCTCATTTTTGACATAAGCCACATTTCACCTTTAATGAATGAAATTCCAGGTAAAAACTCCTTTGCCATGAAGAAGATCCAAATTCAACCAGTTCAGGCTAGTAAACCTGTTTGAAAGACCTTTTTTCAGTGAAATGCAGCTTAGTGCAAAAACAGGCTGCTCTCGCTCTGAAACGCTCATTTTTCACATAAGCCACTTTTCAGCCTTAGGCGACTGTACAGTGCTAAAACAGCCTCCAATCGCTCTGAAACGCTCATTTTTCACATAAGCCACTTTTCAGCGCTAAAACAGCCTCCAATCGCTCTGAAACGCTCATTTTTGACATAAGCCACTTTTCACCTTTAATGAATGAAATTCCAGGTAAAAACTCCTTTGCCATGAATAAGATCCAAATTCAACCAGTTCAGGCTAGTAAACCTGTTTGAAAGACCTTTTTTCAGTGAAATGCAGCTTAGTGCAAAAACAGGCTGCTCTCGCTCTGAAACGCTCATTTTTCACAAAAGCCACTTTTCAGCGCTAAAACAGCCTCCAATCGCTCTGAAACGCTCATTTTTGACATAAGCCACTTTTCACCTTTAATGAATTAAATTCCAGGTAAAAACTCCTTTGCCATGAATAAGATCCAAATTCAACCAGTTCAGGCTAGTAAACCTGTTTGAAAGACCTTTTTTCAGTGAAATGCAGCTTAGTGCAAAAACAGCCTCCTCTCGCTCTGAAACGCTCATTTTTCACATAAGCCACTTTTCAGCCTTAGGCGACTGTACAGTGCTAAAACAGCCTCCTATCGCTCTGAAACGCTAATTTTTGACATAACCCACTTTTCAGCCTTAATGAATTAAATTCCAGGTAAAAACTCATTTGCCATGAAGAAGATCCAAATTCAACCAGTTCAGGCTAGTAAACCTGTTTGAAAGACCTTTTTTCAGTGAAATGCAGCTTAGTGCAAAAACAGGCTGCTCTCGCTCTGAAACGCTCATTTTTCACATAAGCCACTTTTCAGCCTTAGGCGACTGTACAGTGCTAAAACAGCCTCCAATCGCTCTGAAACGCTCATTTTTGACATAAGCCACTTTTCACCTTTAATGAATGAAATTCCAGGTAAAAACTCCTTTGCCATGAATAAGATCCAAATTCAACCAGTTCAGGCTAGTAAACCTGTTTGAAAGACCTTTTTTCAGTGAAATGCAGCTTAGTGCAAAAACAGGCTGCTCTCGCTCTGAAACGCTCATTTTTCACAAAAGCCACTTTTCAGCGCTAAAACAGCCTCCAATCGCTCTGAAACGCTCATTTTTGACATAAGCCACTTTTCAGCCTTAATGAATTAAATTCCAGGTAAAAACTCATTTGCCATGAAGAAGATCCAAATTCAACCAGTTCAGGCTAGTAAACCTGTTTGAAAGACCTTTTTTCAGTGAAATGCAGCTTAGTGCAAAAACAGGCTGCTCTCGCTCTGAAACGCTCATTTTTCACATAAGCCACTTTTCAGCCTTAGGCGACTGTACAGTGCTAAAACAGCCTCCAATCGCTCTGAAACGCTCATTTTTGACATAAGCCACATTTCACCTTTAATGAATGAAATTCCAGGTAAAAACTCCTTTGCCATGAAGAAGATCCAAATTCAACCAGTTCAGGCTAGTAAACCTGTTTGAAAGACCTTTTTTCAGTGAAATGCAGCTTAGTGCAAAAACAGGCTGCTCTCGCTCTGAAACGCTCATTTTTCACATAAGCCACTTTTCAGCCTTAGGCGACTGTACAGTGCTAAAACAGCCTCCAATCGCTCTGAAACGCTCATTTTTGACATAAGCCACATTTCACCTTTAATGAATGAAATTCCAGGTAAAAACTCCTTTGCCATGAAGAAGATCCAAATTCAACCAGTTCAGGCTAGTAAACCTGTTTGAAAGACCTTTTTTCAGTGAAATGCAGCTTAGTGCAAAAACAGGCTGCTCTCGCTCTGAAACGCTCATTTTTCACATAAGCCACTTTTCAGCCTTAGGCGACTGTACAGTGCTAAAACAGCCTCCAATCGCTCTGAAACGCTCATTTTTCACATAAGCCACTTTTCAGCGCTAAAACAGCCTCCAATCGCTCTGAAACGCTCATTTTTGACATAAGCCACTTTTCACCTTTAATGAATGAAATTCCAGGTAAAAACTCCTTTGCCATGAATAAGATCCAAATTCAACCAGTTCAGGCTAGTAAACCTGTTTGAAAGACCTTTTTTCAGTGAAATGCAGCTTAGTGCAAAAACAGGCTGCTCTCGCTCTGAAACGCTCATTTTTCACAAAAGCCACTTTTCAGCGCTAAAACAGCCTCCAATCGCTCTGAAACGCTCATTTTTGACATAAGCCACTTTTCACCTTTAATGAATTAAATTCCAGGTAAAAACTCCTTTGCCATGAATAAGATCCAAATTCAACCAGTTCAGGCTAGTAAACCTGTTTGAAAGACCTTTTTTCAGTGAAATGCAGCTTAGTGCAAAAACAGCCTCCTCTCGCTCTGAAACGCTCATTTTTCACATAAGCCACTTTTCAGCCTTAGGCGACTGTACAGTGCTAAAACAGCCTCCTATCGCTCTGAAACGCTAATTTTTGACATAACCCACTTTTCAGCCTTAATGAATTAAATTCCAGGTAAAAACTCATTTGCCATGAAGAAGATCCAAATTCAACCAGTTCAGGCTAGTAAACCTGTTTGAAAGACCTTTTTTCAGTGAAATGCAGCTTAGTGCAAAAACAGGCTGCTCTCGCTCTGAAACGCTCATTTTTCACATAAGCCACTTTTCAGCCTTAGGCGACTGTACAGTGCTAAAACAGCCTCCAATCGCTCTGAAACGCTCATTTTTGACATAAGCCACTTTTCACCTTTAATGAATGAAATTCCAGGTAAAAACTCCTTTGCCATGAATAAGATCCAAATTCAACCAGTTCAGGCTAGTAAACCTGTTTGAAAGACCTTTTTTCAGTGAAATGCAGCTTAGTGCAAAAACAGGCTGCTCTCGCTCTGAAACGCTCATTTTTCACATAAGCCACTTTTCAGCCTTAGGCGACTGTACAGTGCTAAAACAGCCTCCAATCGCTCTGAAACGCTCATTTTTGACATAAGCCACTTTTCAGCGCTAAAACAGCCTCCAATCGCTCTGAAACGCTCATTTTTGACATAACCCACTTTTCAGCCTTAATGAATTAAATTCCAGGTAAAAACTCATTTGCCATGAAGAAGATCCAAATTCAACCAGTTCAGGCTAGTAAACCTGTTTGAAAGACCTTTTTTCAGTGAAATGCAGCTTAGTGCAAAAACAGGCTGCTCTCGCTCTGAAACGCTCATTTTTCACATAAGCCACTTTTCAGCCTTATAGGCGACTGTACAGTGCAAAAACAGCCTCCTCTCGCTCTGAAACGCTCATTTTTCACATAAGCCACTTTTCAGCCTTAGGCGACTGTACAGTGCTAAAACAGCCTCCAATCGCTCTGAAACGCTCATTTTTGACATAAGCCACATTTCACCTTTAATGAATGAAATTCCAGGTAAAAACTCCTTTGCCATGAAGAAGATCCAAATTCAACCAGTTCAGGCTAGTAAACCTGTTTGAAAGACCTTTTTTCAGTGAAATGCAGCTTAGTGCAAAAACAGGCTGCTCTCGCTCTGAAACGCTCATTTTTCACATAAGCCACTTTTCAGCCTTAGGCGACTGTACAGTGCTAAAACAGCCTCCAATCGCTCTGAAACGCTCATTTTTGACATAAGCCACATTTCACCTTTAATGAATGAAATTCCAGGTAAAAACTCCTTTGCCATGAAGAAGATCCAAATTCAACCAGTTCAGGCTAGTAAACCTGTTTGAAAGACCTTTTTTCAGTGAAATGCAGCTTAGTGCAAAAACAGGCTGCTCTCGCTCTGAAACGCTCATTTTTCACATAAGCCACTTTTCAGCCTTAGGCGACTGTACAGTGCTAAAACAGCCTCCAATCGCTCTGAAACGCTCATTTTTGACATAAGCCACATTTCACCTTTAATGAATGAAATTCCAGGTAAAAACTCCTTTGCCATGAAGAAGATCCAAATTCAACCAGTTCAGGCTAGTAAACCTGTTTGAAAGACCTTTTTTCAGTGAAATGCAGCTTAGTGCAAAAACAGGCTGCTCTCGCTCTGAAACGCTCATTTTTCACATAAGCCACTTTTCAGCCTTAGGCGACTGTACAGTGCTAAAACAGCCTCCAATCGCTCTGAAACGCTCATTTTTGACATAAGCCACATTTCACCTTTAATGAATGAAATTCCAGGTAAAAACTCCTTTGCCATGAAGAAGATCCAAATTCAACCAGTTCAGGCTAGTAAACCTGTTTGAAAGACCTTTTTTCAGTGAAATGCAGCTTAGTGCAAAAACAGGCTGCTCTCGCTCTGAAACGCTCATTTTTCACATAAGCCACTTTTCAGCCTTAGGCGACTGTACAGTGCTAAAACAGCCTCCAATCGCTCTGAAACGCTCATTTTTGACATAAGCCACATTTCACCTTTAATGAATGAAATTCCAGGTAAAAACTCCTTTGCCATGAAGAAGATCCAAATTCAACCAGTTCAGGCTAGTAAACCTGTTTGAAAGACCTTTTTTCAGTGAAATGCAGCTTAGTGCAAAAACAGGCTGCTCTCGCTCTGAAACGCTCATTTTTCACAAAAGCCACTTTTCAGCGCTAAAACAGCCTCCAATCGCTCTGAAACGCTCATTTTTGACATAAGCCACTTTTCACCTTTAATGAATTAAATTCCAGGTAAAAACTCCTTTGCCATGAATAAGATCCAAATTCAACCAGTTCAGGCTAGTAAACCTGTTTGAAAGACCTTTTTTCAGTGAAATGCAGCTTAGTGCAAAAACAGCCTCCTCTCGCTCTGAAACGCTCATTTTTCACATAAGCCACTTTTCAGCCTTAGGCGACTGTACAGTGCTAAAACAGCCTCCAATCGCTCTGAAACGCTCATTTTTGACATAAGCCACATTTCACCTTTAATGAATGAAATTCCAGGTAAAAACTCCTTTGCCATGAAGAAGATCCAAATTCAACCAGTTCAGGCTAGTAAACCTGTTTGAAAGACCTTTTTTCAGTGAAATGCAGCTTAGTGCAAAAACAGGCTGCTCTCGCTCTGAAACGCTCATTTTTCACAAAAGCCACTTTTCAGCGCTAAAACAGCCTCCAATCGCTCTGAAACGCTCATTTTTGACATAAGCCACTTTTCACCTTTAATGAATTAAATTCCAGGTAAAAACTCCTTTGCCATGAATAAGATCCAAATTCAACCAGTTCAGGCTAGTAAACCTGTTTGAAAGACCTTTTTTCAGTGAAATGCAGCTTAGTGCAAAAACAGCCTCCTCTCGCTCTGAAACGCTCATTTTTCACATAAGCCACTTTTCAGCCTTAGGCGACTGTACAGTGCTAAAACAGCCTCCTATCGCTCTGAAACGCTCATTTTTGACATAACCCACTTTTCAGCCTTAATGAATTAAATTCCAGGTAAAAACTCCTTTGCCATGAAGAAGATCCAAATTCAACCAGTTCAGGCTAGTAAACCTGTTTGAAAGACCTTTTTTCAGTGAAATGCAGCTTAGTGCAAAAACAGGCTGCTCTCGCTCTGAAACGCTCATTTTTCACATAAGCCACTTTTCAGCGCTAAAACAGCCTCCAATCGCTCTGAAACGCTCATTTTTGACATAAGCCACTTTTCACCTTTAATGAATGAAATTCCAGGTAAAAACTCCTTTGCCATGAATAAGATCCAAATTCAACCAGTTCAGGCTAGTAAACCTGTTTGAAAGACCTTTTTTCAGTGAAATGCAGCTTAGTGCAAAAACAGGCTGCTCTCGCTCTGAAACGCTCATTTTTCACATAAGCCACTTTTCAGCGCTAAAACAGCCTCCAATCGCTCTGAAACGCTCATTTTTGACATAAGCCACTTTTCACCTTTAATGAATGAAATTCCAGGTAAAAACTCCTTTGCCATGAATAAGATCCAAATTCAACCAGTTCAGGCTAGTAAACCTGTTTGAAAGACCTTTTTTCAGTGAAATGCAGCTTAGTGCAAAAACAGGCTGCTCTCGCTCTGAAACGCTCATTTTTCACATAAGCCACTTTTCAGCCTTAGGCGACTGTACAGTGCTAAAACAGCCTCCAATCGCTCTGAAACGCTCATTTTTGACATAAGCCACATTTCACCTTTAATGAATGAAATTCCAGGTAAAAACTCCTTTGCCATGAAGAAGATCCAAATTCAACCAGTTCAGGCTAGTAAACCTGTTTGAAAGACCTTTTTTCAGTGAAATGCAGCTTAGTGCAAAAACAGGCTGCTCTCGCTCTGAAACGCTCATTTTTCACATAAGCCACTTTTCAGCCTTAGGCGACTGTACAGTGCTAAAACAGCCTCCAATCGCTCTGAAACGCTCATTTTTCACATAAGCCACTTTTCAGCGCTAAAACAGCCTCCAATCGCTCTGAAACGCTCATTTTTGACATAAGCCACTTTTCACCTTTAATGAATGAAATTCCAGGTAAAAACTCCTTTGCCATGAATAAGATCCAAATTCAACCAGTTCAGGCTAGTAAACCTGTTTGAAAGACCTTTTTTCAGTGAAATGCAGCTTAGTGCAAAAACAGGCTGCTCTCGCTCTGAAACGCTCATTTTTCACAAAAGCCACTTTTCAGCGCTAAAACAGCCTCCAATCGCTCTGAAACGCTCATTTTTGACATAAGCCACTTTTCACCTTTAATGAATTAAATTCCAGGTAAAAACTCCTTTGCCATGAATAAGATCCAAATTCAACCAGTTCAGGCTAGTAAACCTGTTTGAAAGACCTTTTTTCAGTGAAATGCAGCTTAGTGCAAAAACAGCCTCCTCTCGCTCTGAAACGCTCATTTTTCACATAAGCCACTTTTCAGCCTTAGGCGACTGTACAGTGCTAAAACAGCCTCCTATCGCTCTGAAACGCTAATTTTTGACATAACCCACTTTTCAGCCTTAATGAATTAAATTCCAGGTAAAAACTCATTTGCCATGAAGAAGATCCAAATTCAACCAGTTCAGGCTAGTAAACCTGTTTGAAAGACCTTTTTTCAGTGAAATGCAGCTTAGTGCAAAAACAGGCTGCTCTCGCTCTGAAACGCTCATTTTTCACATAAGCCACTTTTCAGCCTTAGGCGACTGTACAGTGCTAAAACAGCCTCCAATCGCTCTGAAACGCTCATTTTTGACATAATCCACTTTTCACCTTTAATGAATGAAATTCCAGGTAAAAACTCCTTTGCCATGAAGAAGATCCAAATTCAACCAGTTCAGGCTAGTAAACCTGTTTGAAAGACCTTTTTTCAGTGAAATGCAGCTTAGTGCAAAAACAGGCTGCTCTCGCTCTGAAACGCTCATTTTTCACATAAGCCACTTTTCAGCCTTAGGCGACTGTACAGTGCTAAAACAGCCTCCAATCGCTCTGAAACGCTCATTTTTGACATAAGCCACTTTTCACCTTTAATGAATGAAATTCCAGGTAAAAACTCCTTTGCCATGAAGAAGATCCAAATTCAACCAGTTCAGGCTAGTAAACCTGTTTGAAAGACCTTTTTTCAGTGAAATGCAGCTTAGTGCAAAAACAGGCTGCTCTCGCTCTGAAACGCTCATTTTTCACATAAGCCACTTTTCAGCCTTAGGCGACTGTACAGTGCTAAAACAGCCTCCAATCGCTCTGAAACGCTCATTTTTGACATAATCCACTTTTCACCTTTAATGAATGAAATTCCAGGTAAAAACTCCTTTGCCATGAAGAAGATCCAAATTCAACCAGTTCAGGCTAGTAAACCTGTTTGAAAGACCTTTTTTCAGTGAAATGCAGCTTAGTGCAAAAACAGGCTGCTCTCGCTCTGAAACGCTCATTTTTCACATAAGCCACTTTTCAGCGCTAAAACAGCCTCCAATCGCTCTGAAACGCTCATTTTTGACATAATCCACTTTTCACCTTTAATGAATGAAATTCCAGGTAAAAACTCCTTTGCCATGAAGAAGATCCAAATTCAACCAGTTCAGGCTAGTAAACCTGTTTGAAAGACCTTTTTTCAGTGAAATGCAGCTTAGTGCAAAAACAGGCTGCTCTCGCTCTGAAACGCTCATTTTTCACATAAGCCACTTTTCAGCCTTAGGCGACTGTACAGTGCTAAAACAGCCTCCAATCGCTCTGAAACGCTCATTTTTGACATAATCCACTTTTCACCTTTAATGAATGAAATTCCAGGTAAAAACTCCTTTGCCATGAAGAAGATCCAAATTCAACCAGTTCAGGCTAGTAAACCTGTTTGAAAGACCTTTTTTCAGTGAAATGCAGCTTAGTGCAAAAACAGGCTGCTCTCGCTCTGAAACGCTCATTTTTCACATAAGCCACTTTTCAGCCTTAGGCGACTGTACAGTGCTAAAACAGCCTCCAATCGCTCTGAAACGCTCATTTTTCACATAAGCCACTTTTCAGCGCTAAAACAGCCTCCAATCGCTCTGAAACGCTCATTTTTGACATAAGCCACATTTCACCTTTAATGAATGAAATTCCAGGTAAAAACTCCTTTGCCATGAAGAAGATCCAAATTCAACCAGTTCAGGCTAGTAAACCTGTTTGAAAGACCTTTTTTCAGTGAAATGCAGCTTAGTGCAAAAACAGGCTGCTCTCGCTCTGAAACGCTCATTTTTCACAAAAGCCACTTTTCAGCGCTAAAACAGCCTCCAATCGCTCTGAAACGCTCATTTTTGACATAAGCCACTTTTCAGCGCTAAAACAGCCTCCAATCGCTCTGAAACGCTCATTTTTGACATAACCCACTTTTCAGCCTTAATGAATTAAATTCCAGGTAAAAACTCATTTGCCATGAAGAAGATCCAAATTCAACCAGTTCAGGCTAGTAAACCTGTTTGAAAGACCTTTTTTCAGTGAAATGCAGCTTAGTGCAAAAACAGGCTGCTCTCGCTCTGAAACGCTCATTTTTCACATAAGCCACTTTTCAGCCTTATAGGCGACTGTACAGTGCAAAAACAGGCTGCTCTCGCTCTGAAACGCTCATTTTTCACATAAGCCACTTTTCAGCCTTAGGCGACTGTACAGTGCTAAAACAGCCTCCAATCGCTCTGAAACGCTCATTTTTGACATAACCCACTTTTCAGCCTTAATGAATTAAATTCCAGGTAAAAACTCATTTGCCATGAAGAAGATCCAAATTCAACCAGTTCAGGCTAGTAAACCTGTTTGAAAGACCTTTTTTCAGTGAAATGCAGCTTAGTGCAAAAACAGGCTGCTCTCGCTCTGAAACGCTCATTTTTCACATAAGCCACTTTTCAGCCTTAGGCGACTGTACAGTGCTAAAACAGCCTCCAATCGCTCTGAAACGCTCATTTTTGACATAATCCACTTTTCACCTTTAATGAATGAAATTCCAGGTAAAAACTCCTTTGCCATGAAGAAGATCCAAATTCAACCAGTTCAGGCTAGTAAACCTGTTTGAAAGACCTTTTTTCAGTGAAATGCAGCTTAGTGCAAAAACAGGCTGCTCTCGCTCTGAAACGCTCATTTTTCACATAAGCCACTTTTCAGCCTTAGGCGACTGTACAGTGCTAAAACAGCCTCCAATCGCTCTGAAACGCTCATTTTTGACATAATCCACTTTTCACCTTTAATGAATGAAATTCCAGGTAAAAACTCCTTTGCCATGAAGAAGATCCAAATTCAACCAGTTCAGGCTAGTAAACCTGTTTGAAAGACCTTTTTTCAGTGAAATGCAGCTTAGTGCAAAAACAGGCTGCTCTCGCTCTGAAACGCTCATTTTTCACATAAGCCACTTTTCAGCGCTAAAACAGCCTCCAATCGCTCTGAAACGCTCATTTTTGACATAACCCACTTTTCAGCCTTAATGAATTAAATTCCAGGAAAAAACTCATTTGCCATGAAGAAGATCCAAATTCAACCAGTTCAGGCTAGTAAACCTGTTTGAAAGACCTTTTTTCAGTGAAATGCAGCTTAGTGCAAAAACAGGCTGCTCTCGCTCTGAAACGCTCATTTTTCACATAAGCCACTTTTCAGCCTTAGGCGACTGTACAGTGCTAAAACAGCCTCCAATCGCTCTGAAACGCTCATTTTTCACATAAGCCACTTTTCAGCGCTAAAACAGCCTCCAATCGCTCTGAAACGCTCATTTTTGACATAAGCCACATTTCACCTTTAATGAATGAAATTCCAGGTAAAAACTCCTTTGCCATGAAGAAGATCCAAATTCAACCAGTTCAGGCTAGTAAACCTGTTTGAAAGACCTTTTTTCAGTGAAATGCAGCTTAGTGCAAAAACAGGCTGCTCTCGCTCTGAAACGCTCATTTTTCACAAAAGCCACTTTTCAGCGCTAAAACAGCCTCCAATCGCTCTGAAACGCTCATTTTTGACATAAGCCACTTTTCAGCGCTAAAACAGCCTCCAATCGCTCTGAAACGCTCATTTTTGACATAACCCACTTTTCAGCCTTAATGAATTAAATTCCAGGTAAAAACTCATTTGCCATGAAGAAGATCCAAATTCAACCAGTTCAGGCTAGTAAACCTGTTTGAAAGACCTTTTTTCAGTGAAATGCAGCTTAGTGCAAAAACAGGCTGCTCTCGCTCTGAAACGCTCATTTTTCACATAAGCCACTTTTCAGCCTTATAGGCGACTGTACAGTGCAAAAACAGCCTCCTCTCGCTCTGAAACGCTCATTTTTCACATAAGCCACTTTTCAGCCTTAGGCGACTGTACAGTGCTAAAACAGCCTCCAATCGCTCTGAAACGCTCATTTTTGACATAATCCACTTTTCACCTTTAATGAATGAAATTCCAGGTAAAAACTCCTTTGCCATGAAGAAGATCCAAATTCAACCAGTTCAGGCTAGTAAACCTGTTTGAAAGACCTTTTTTCAGTGAAATGCAGCTTAGTGCAAAAACAGGCTGCTCTCGCTCTGAAACGCTCATTTTTCACATAAGCCACTTTTCAGCCTTAGGCGACTGTACAGTGCTAAAACAGCCTCCAATCGCTCTGAAACGCTCATTTTTGACATAACCCACTTTTCAGCCTTAATGAATTAAATTCCAGGTAAAAACTCATTTGCCATGAAGAAGATCCAAATTCAACCAGTTCAGGCTAGTAAACCTGTTTGAAAGACCTTTTTTCAGTGAAATGCAGCTTAGTGCAAAAACAGGCTGCTCTCGCTCTGAAACGCTCATTTTTCACATAACCCACTTTTCAGCCTTAGGCGACTGTACAGTGCTAAAACAGCCTCCAATCGCTCTGAAACGCTCATTTTTCACATAAGCCACTTTTCAGCGCTAAAACAGCCTCCAATCGCTCTGAAACGCTCATTTTTGACATAAGCCACATTTCACCTTTAATGAATGAAATTCCAGGTAAAAACTCCTTTGCCATGAAGAAGATCCAAATTCAACCAGTTCAGGCTAGTAAACCTGTTTGAAAGACCTTTTTTCAGTGAAATGCAGCTTAGTGCAAAAACAGGCTGCTCTCGCTCTGAAACGCTCATTTTTCACATAACCCACTTTTCAGCCTTAGGCGACTGTACAGTGCTAAAACAGCCTCCAATCGCTCTGAAACGCTCATTTTTCACATAAGCCACTTTTCAGCGCTAAAACAGCCTCCAATCGCTCTGAAACGCTCATTTTTGACATAAGCCACATTTCACCTTTAATGAATGAAATTCCAGGTAAAAACTCCTTTGCCATGAAGAAGATCCAAATTCAACCAGTTCAGGCTAGTAAACCTGTTTGAAAGACCTTTTTTCAGTGAAATGCAGCTTAGTGCAAAAACAGGCTGCTCTCGCTCTGAAACGCTCATTTTTCACATAAGCCACTTTTCAGCGCTAAAACAGCCTCCAATCGCTCTGAAACGCTCATTTTTGACATAACCCACTTTTCAGCCTTAATGAATTAAATTCCAGGAAAAAACTCATTTGCCATGAAGAAGATCCAAATTCAACCAGTTCAGGCTAGTAAACCTGTTTGAAAGACCTTTTTTCAGTGAAATGCAGCTTAGTGCAAAAACAGGCTGCTCTCGCTCTGAAACGCTCATTTTTCACATAAGCCACTTTTCAGCCTTAGGCGACTGTACAGTGCTAAAACAGCCTCCAATCGCTCTGAAACGCTCATTTTTCACATAAGCCACTTTTCAGCGCTAAAACAGCCTCCAATCGCTCTGAAACGCTCATTTTTGACATAAGCCACATTTCACCTTTAATGAATGAAATTCCAGGTAAAAACTCCTTTGCCATGAAGAAGATCCAAATTCAACCAGTTCAGGCTAGTAAACCTGTTTGAAAGACCTTTTTTCAGTGAAATGCAGCTTAGTGCAAAAACAGGCTGCTCTCGCTCTGAAACGCTCATTTTTCACAAAAGCCACTTTTCAGCGCTAAAACAGCCTCCAATCGCTCTGAAACGCTCATTTTTGACATAAGCCACTTTTCAGCCTTAATGAATTAAATTCCAGGTAAAAACTCATTTGCCATGAAGAAGATCCAAATTCAACCAGTTCAGGCTAGTAAACCTGTTTGAAAGACCTTTTTTCAGTGAAATGCAGCTTAGTGCAAAAACAGGCTGCTCTCGCTCTGAAACGCTCATTTTTCACATAAGCCACTTTTCAGCCTTAGGCGACTGTACAGTGCTAAAACAGCCTCCAATCGCTCTGAAACGCTCATTTTTGACATAACCCACTTTTCAGCCTTAATGAATTAAATTCCAGGTAAAAACTCATTTGCCATGAAGAAGATCCAAATTCAACCAGTTCAGGCTAGTAAACCTGTTTGAAAGACCTTTTTTCAGTGAAATGCAGCTTAGTGCAAAAACAGGCTGCTCTCGCTCTGAAACGCTCATTTTTCACATAAGCCACTTTTCAGCCTTAGGCGACTGTACAGTGCTAAAACAGCCTCCAATCGCTCTGAAACGCTCATTTTTCACATAAGCCACTTTTCAGCCTTAATGAATTAAATTCCAGGTAAAAACTCATTTGCCATGAAGAAGATCCAAATTCAACCAGTTCAGGCTAGTAAACCTGTTTGAAAGACCTTTTTTCAGTGAAATGCAGCTTAGTGCAAAAACAGGCTGCTCTCGCTCTGAAACGCTCATTTTTCACATAACCCACTTTTCAGCCTTAGGCGACTGTACAGTGCTAAAACAGCCTCCAATCGCTCTGAAACGCTCATTTTTCACATAAGCCACTTTTCAGCGCTAAAACAGCCTCCAATCGCTCTGAAACGCTCATTTTTGACATAAGCCACATTTCACCTTTAATGAATGAAATTCCAGGTAAAAACTCCTTTGCCATGAAGAAGATCCAAATTCAACCAGTTCAGGCTAGTAAACCTGTTTGAAAGACCTTTTTTCAGTGAAATGCAGCTTAGTGCAAAAACAGGCTGCTCTCGCTCTGAAACGCTCATTTTTCACAAAAGCCACTTTTCAGCGCTAAAACAGCCTCCAATCGCTCTGAAACGCTCATTTTTGACATAAGCCACTTTTCACCTTTAATGAATTAAATTCCAGGTAAAAACTCCTTTGCCATGAATAAGATCCAAATTCAACCAGTTCAGGCTAGTAAACCTGTTTGAAAGACCTTTTTTCAGTGAAATGCAGCTTAGTGCAAAAACAGGCTGCTCTCGCTCTGAAACGCTCATTTTTCACATAAGCCACTTTTCAGCCTTAGGCGACTGTACAGTGCTAAAACAGCCTCCAATCGCTCTGAAACGCTCATTTTTGACATAATCCACTTTTCACCTGTAATGAATGAAATTCCAGGTAAAAACTCCTTTGCCATGAAGAAGATCCAAATTCAACCAGTTCAGGCTAGTAAACCTGTTTGAAAGACCTTTTTTCAGTGAAATGCAGCTTAGTGCAAAAACAGGCTGCTCTCGCTCTGAAACGCTCATTTTTCACATAAGCCACTTTTCAGCGCTAAAACAGCCTCCAATCGCTCTGAAACGCTCATTTTTGACATAACCCACTTTTCAGCCTTAATGAATTAAATTCCAGGAAAAAACTCATTTGCCATGAAGAAGATCCAAATTCAACCAGTTCAGGCTAGTAAACCTGTTTGAAAGACCTTTTTTCAGTGAAATGCAGCTTAGTGCAAAAACAGGCTGCTCTCGCTCTGAAACGCTCATTTTTCACATAAGCCACTTTTCAGCCTTAGGCGACTGTACAGTGCTAAAACAGCCTCCAATCGCTCTGAAACGCTCATTTTTCACATAAGCCACTTTTCAGCGCTAAAACAGCCTCCAATCGCTCTGAAACGCTCATTTTTGACATAAGCCACATTTCACCTTTAATGAATGAAATTCCAGGTAAAAACTCCTTTGCCATGAAGAAGATCCAAATTCAACCAGTTCAGGCTAGTAAACCTGTTTGAAAGACCTTTTTTCAGTGAAATGCAGCTTAGTGCAAAAACAGGCTGCTCTCGCTCTGAAACGCTCATTTTTCACAAAAGCCACTTTTCAGCGCTAAAACAGCCTCCAATCGCTCTGAAACGCTCATTTTTGACATAAGCCACTTTTCAGCCTTAATGAATTAAATTCCAGGTAAAAACTCATTTGCCATGAAGAAGATCCAAATTCAACCAGTTCAGGCTAGTAAACCTGTTTGAAAGACCTTTTTTCAGTGAAATGCAGCTTAGTGCAAAAACAGGCTGCTCTCGCTCTGAAACGCTCATTTTTCACATAAGCCACTTTTCAGCCTTAGGCGACTGTACAGTGCTAAAACAGCCTCCAATCGCTCTGAAACGCTCATTTTTGACATAACCCACTTTTCAGCCTTAATGAATTAAATTCCAGGTAAAAACTCATTTGCCATGAAGAAGATCCAAATTCAACCAGTTCAGGCTAGTAAACCTGTTTGAAAGACCTTTTTTCAGTGAAATGCAGCTTAGTGCAAAAACAGGCTGCTCTCGCTCTGAAACGCTCATTTTTCACATAAGCCACTTTTCAGCCTTAGGCGACTGTACAGTGCTAAAACAGCCTCCAATCGCTCTGAAACGCTCATTTTTCACATAAGCCACTTTTCAGCGCTAAAACAGCCTCCAATCGCTCTGAAACGCTCATTTTTGACATAAGCCACATTTCACCTTTAATGAATGAAATTCCAGGTAAAAACTCCTTTGCCATGAAGAAGATCCAAATTCAACCAGTTCAGGCTAGTAAACCTGTTTGAAAGACCTTTTTTCAGTGAAATGCAGCTTAGTGCAAAAACAGGCTGCTCTCGCTCTGAAACGCTCATTTTTCACAAAAGCCACTTTTCAGCGCTAAAACAGCCTCCAATCGCTCTGAAACGCTCATTTTTGACATAAGCCACTTTTCAGCCTTAATGAATTAAATTCCAGGTAAAAACTCATTTGCCATGAAGAAGATCCAAATTCAACCAGTTCAGGCTAGTAAACCTGTTTGAAAGACCTTTTTTCAGTGAAATGCAGCTTAGTGCAAAAACAGGCTGCTCTCGCTCTGAAACGCTCATTTTTCACATAAGCCACTTTTCAGCCTTATAGGCGACTGTACAGTGCAAAAACAGCCTCCTCTCGCTCTGAAACGCTCATTTTTCACATAAGCCACTTTTCAGCCTTAGGCGACTGTACAGTGCTAAAACAGCCTCCAATCGCTCTGAAACGCTCATTTTTGACATAATCCACTTTTCACCTTTAATGAATGAAATTCCAGGTAAAAACTCCTTTGCCATGAAGAAGATCCAAATTCAACCAGTTCAGGCTAGTAAACCTGTTTGAAAGACCTTTTTTCAGTGAAATGCAGCTTAGTGCAAAAACAGGCTGCTCTCGCTCTGAAACGCTCATTTTTCACATAAGCCACTTTTCAGCCTTAGGCGACTGTACAGTGCTAAAACAGCCTCCAATCGCTCTGAAACGCTCATTTTTGACATAAGCCACTTTTCAGCGCTAAAACAGCCTCCAATCGCTCTGAAACGCTCATTTTTGACATAACCCACTTTTCAGCCTTAATGAATTAAATTCCAGGTAAAAACTCATTTGCCATGAAGAAGATCCAAATTCAACCAGTTCAGGCTAGTAAACCTGTTTGAAAGACCTTTTTTCAGTGAAATGCAGCTTAGTGCAAAAACAGGCTGCTCTCGCTCTGAAACGCTCATTTTTCACATAAGCCACTTTTCAGCCTTAGGCGACTGTACAGTGCTAAAACAGCCTCCAATCGCTCTGAAACGCTCATTTTTCACATAAGCCACTTTTCAGCGCTAAAACAGCCTCCAATCGCTCTGAAACGCTCATTTTTGACATAAGCCACATTTCACCTTTAATGAATGAAATTCCAGGTAAAAACTCCTTTGCCATGAAGAAGATCCAAATTCAACCAGTTCAGGCTAGTAAACCTGTTTGAAAGACCTTTTTTCAGTGAAATGCAGCTTAGTGCAAAAACAGGCTGCTCTCGCTCTGAAACGCTCATTTTTCACAAAAGCCACTTTTCAGCGCTAAAACAGCCTCCAATCGCTCTGAAACGCTCATTTTTGACATAAGCCACTTTTCACCTTTAATGAATTAAATTCCAGGTAAAAACTCCTTTGCCATGAATAAGATCCAAATTCAACCAGTTCAGGCTAGTAAACCTGTTTGAAAGACCTTTTTTCAGTGAAATGCAGCTTAGTGCAAAAACAGGCTGCTCTCGCTCTGAAACGCTCATTTTTCACATAAGCCACTTTTCAGCCTTAGGCGACTGTACAGTGCTAAAACAGCCTCCAATCGCTCTGAAACGCTCATTTTTGACATAATCCACTTTTCACCTGTAATGAATGAAATTCCAGGTAAAAACTCCTTTGCCATGAAGAAGATCCAAATTCAACCAGTTCAGGCTAGTAAACCTGTTTGAAAGACCTTTTTTCAGTGAAATGCAGCTTAGTGCAAAAACAGGCTGCTCTCGCTCTGAAACGCTCATTTTTCACATAAGCCACTTTTCAGCGCTAAAACAGCCTCCAATCGCTCTGAAACGCTCATTTTTGACATAATCCACTTTTCACCTTTAATGAATGAAATTCCAGGTAAAAACTCCTTTGCCATGAAGAAGATCCAAATTCAACCAGTTCAGGCTAGTAAACCTGTTTGAAAGACCTTTTTTCAGTGAAATGCAGCTTAGTGCAAAAACAGGCTGCTCTCGCTCTGAAACGCTCATTTTTCACAAAAGCCACTTTTCAGCGCTAAAACAGCCTCCAATCGCTCTGAAACGCTCATTTTTGACATAAGCCACTTTTCAGCCTTAATGAATTAAATTCCAGGTAAAAACTCATTTGCCATGAAGAAGATCCAAATTCAACCAGTTCAGGCTAGTAAACCTGTTTGAATGACCTTTTTTCAGTGAAATGCAGCTTAGTGCAAAAACAGGCTGCTCTCGCTCTGAAACGCTCATTTTTCACATAAGCCACTTTTCAGCCTTAGGCGACTGTACAGTGCTAAAACAGCCTCCAATCGCTCTGAAACGCTCATTTTTGACATAACCCACTTTTCAGCCTTAATGAATTAAATTCCAGGTAAAAACTCATTTGCCATGAAGAAGATCCAAATTCAACCAGTTCAGGCTAGTAAACCTGTTTGAAAGACCTTTTTTCAGTGAAATGCAGCTTAGTGCAAAAACAGGCTGCTCTCGCTCTGAAACGCTCATTTTTCACATAAGCCACTTTTCAGCCTTAGGCGACTGTACAGTGCTAAAACAGCCTCCAATCGCTCTGAAACGCTCATTTTTCACATAAGCCACTTTTCAGCGCTAAAACAGCCTCCAATCGCTCTGAAACGCTCATTTTTGACATAAGCCACATTTCACCTTTAATGAATGAAATTCCAGGTAAAAACTCCTTTGCCATGAAGAAGATCCAAATTCAACCAGTTCAGGCTAGTAAACCTGTTTGAAAGACCTTTTTTCAGTGAAATGCAGCTTAGTGCAAAAACAGGCTGCTCTCGCTCTGAAACGCTCATTTTTCACAAAAGCCACTTTTCAGCGCTAAAACAGCCTCCAATCGCTCTGAAACGCTCATTTTTGACATAAGCCACTTTTCAGCCTTAATGAATTAAATTCCAGGTAAAAACTCATTTGCCATGAAGAAGATCCAAATTCAACCAGTTCAGGCTAGTAAACCTGTTTGAAAGACCTTTTTTCAGTGAAATGCAGCTTAGTGCAAAAACAGGCTGCTCTCGCTCTGAAACGCTCATTTTTCACATAAGCCACTTTTCAGCGCTAAAACAGCCTCCAATCGCTCTGAAACGCTCATTTTTGACATAACCCACTTTTCAGCCTTAATGAATTAAATTCCAGGAAAAAACTCATTTGCCATGAAGAAGATCCAAATTCAACCAGTTCAGGCTAGTAAACCTGTTTGAAAGACCTTTTTTCAGTGAAATGCAGCTTAGTGCAAAAACAGGCTGCTCTCGCTCTGAAACGCTCATTTTTCACATAAGCCACTTTTCAGCCTTAGGCGACTGTACAGTGCTAAAACAGCCTCCAATCGCTCTGAAACGCTCATTTTTGACATAACCCACTTTTCAGCCTTAATGAATTAAATTCCAGGTAAAAACTCATTTGCCATGAAGAAGATCCAAATTCAACCAGTTCAGGCTAGTAAACCTGTTTGAAAGACCTTTTTTCAGTGAAATGCAGCTTAGTGCAAAAACAGGCTGCTCTCGCTCTGAAACGCTCATTTTTCACATAAGCCACTTTTCAGCCTTAGGCGACTGTACAGTGCTAAAACAGCCTCCAATCGCTCTGAAACGCTCATTTTTCACATAAGCCACTTTTCAGCGCTAAAACAGCCTCCAATCGCTCTGAAACGCTCATTTTTGACATAAGCCACATTTCACCTTTAATGAATGAAATTCCAGGTAAAAACTCCTTTGCCATGAAGAAGATCCAAATTCAACCAGTTCAGGCTAGTAAACCTGTTTGAAAGACCTTTTTTCAGTGAAATGCAGCTTAGTGCAAAAACAGGCTGCTCTCGCTCTGAAACGCTCATTTTTCACAAAAGCCACTTTTCAGCGCTAAAACAGCCTCCAATCGCTCTGAAACGCTCATTTTTGACATAAGCCACTTTTCAGCCTTAATGAATTAAATTCCAGGTAAAAACTCATTTGCCATGAAGAAGATCCAAATTCAACCAGTTCAGGCTAGTAAACCTGTTTGAAAGACCTTTTTTCAGTGAAATGCAGCTTAGTGCAAAAACAGGCTGCTCTCGCTCTGAAACGCTCATTTTTCACATAAGCCACTTTTCAGCGCTAAAACAGCCTCCAATCGCTCTGAAACGCTCATTTTTGACATAACCCACTTTTCAGCCTTAATGAATTAAATTCCAGGAAAAAACTCATTTGCCATGAAGAAGATCCAAATTCAACCAGTTCAGGCTAGTAAACCTGTTTGAAAGACCTTTTTTCAGTGAAATGCAGCTTAGTGCAAAAACAGGCTGCTCTCGCTCTGAAACGCTCATTTTTCACATAAGCCACTTTTCAGCCTTAGGCGACTGTACAGTGCTAAAACAGCCTCCAATCGCTCTGAAACGCTCATTTTTGACATAAGCCACTTTTCAGCGCTAAAACAGCCTCCAATCGCTCTGAAACGCTCATTTTTGACATAAGCCACATTTCACCTTTAATGAATGAAATTCCAGGTAAAAACTCCTTTGCCATGAAGAAGATCCAAATTCAACCAGTTCAGGCTAGTAAACCTGTTTGAAAGACCTTTTTTCAGTGAAATGCAGCTTAGTGCAAAAACAGGCTGCTCTCGCTCTGAAACGCTCATTTTTCACAAAAGCCACTTTTCAGCGCTAAAACAGCCTCCAATCGCTCTGAAACGCTCATTTTTGACATAAGCCACTTTTCACCTTTAATGAATGAAATTCCAGGTAAAAACTCCTTTGCCATGAAGAAGATCCAAATTCAACCAGTTCAGGCTAGTAAACCTGTTTGAAAGACCTTTTTTCAGTGAAATGCAGCTTAGTGCAAAAACAGGCTGCTCTCGCTCTGAAACGCTCATTTTTCACATAAGCCACTTTTCAGCCTTAGGCGACTGTACAGTGCTAAAACAGCCTCCAATCGCTCTGAAACGCTCATTTTTGACATAAGCCACTTTTCAGCGCTAAAACAGCCTCCAATCGCTCTGAAACGCTCATTTTTGACATAACCCACTTTTCAGCCTTAATGAATTAAATTCCAGGTAAAAACTCATTTGCCATGAAGAAGATCCAAATTCAACCAGTTCAGGCTAGTAAACCTGTTTGAAAGACCTTTTTTCAGTGAAATGCAGCTTAGTGCAAAAACAGGCTGCTCTCGCTCTGAAACGCTCATTTTTCACATAAGCCACTTTTCAGCCTTAGGCGACTGTACAGTGCTAAAACAGCCTCCAATCGCTCTGAAACGCTCATTTTTCACATAAGCCACTTTTCAGCGCTAAAACAGCCTCCAATCGCTCTGAAACGCTCATTTTTGACATAAGCCACATTTCACCTTTAATGAATGAAATTCCAGGTAAAAACTCCTTTGCCATGAAGAAGATCCAAATTCAACCAGTTCAGGCTAGTAAACCTGTTTGAAAGACCTTTTTTCAGTGAAATGCAGCTTAGTGCAAAAACAGGCTGCTCTCGCTCTGAAACGCTCATTTTTCACAAAAGCCACTTTTCAGCGCTAAAACAGCCTCCAATCGCTCTGAAACGCTCATTTTTGACATAAGCCACTTTTCACCTTTAATGAATTAAATTCCAGGTAAAAACTCCTTTGCCATGAATAAGATCCAAATTCAACCAGTTCAGGCTAGTAAACCTGTTTGAAAGACCTTTTTTCAGTGAAATGCAGCTTAGTGCAAAAACAGGCTGCTCTCGCTCTGAAACGCTCATTTTTCACATAAGCCACTTTTCAGCCTTAGGCGACTGTACAGTGCTAAAACAGCCTCCAATCGCTCTGAAACGCTCATTTTTGACATAATCCACTTTTCACCTGTAATGAATGAAATTCCAGGTAAAAACTCCTTTGCCATGAAGAAGATCCAAATTCAACCAGTTCAGGCTAGTAAACCTGTTTGAAAGACCTTTTTTCAGTGAAATGCAGCTTAGTGCAAAAACAGGCTGCTCTCGCTCTGAAACGCTCATTTTTCACATAAGCCACTTTTCAGCGCTAAAACAGCCTCCAATCGCTCTGAAACGCTCATTTTTGACATAATCCACTTTTCACCTTTAATGAATGAAATTCCAGGTAAAAACTCCTTTGCCATGAAGAAGATCCAAATTCAACCAGTTCAGGCTAGTAAACCTGTTTGAAAGACCTTTTTTCAGTGAAATGCAGCTTAGTGCAAAAACAGGCTGCTCTCGCTCTGAAACGCTCATTTTTCACAAAAGCCACTTTTCAGCGCTAAAACAGCCTCCAATCGCTCTGAAACGCTCATTTTTGACATAAGCCACTTTTCAGCCTTAATGAATTAAATTCCAGGTAAAAACTCATTTGCCATGAAGAAGATCCAAATTCAACCAGTTCAGGCTAGTAAACCTGTTTGAATGACCTTTTTTCAGTGAAATGCAGCTTAGTGCAAAAACAGGCTGCTCTCGCTCTGAAACGCTCATTTTTCACATAAGCCACTTTTCAGCCTTAGGCGACTGTACAGTGCTAAAACAGCCTCCAATCGCTCTGAAACGCTCATTTTTGACATAACCCACTTTTCAGCCTTAATGAATTAAATTCCAGGTAAAAACTCATTTGCCATGAAGAAGATCCAAATTCAACCAGTTCAGGCTAGTAAACCTGTTTGAAAGACCTTTTTTCAGTGAAATGCAGCTTAGTGCAAAAACAGGCTGCTCTCGCTCTGAAACGCTCATTTTTCACATAAGCCACTTTTCAGCCTTAGGCGACTGTACAGTGCTAAAACAGCCTCCAATCGCTCTGAAACGCTCATTTTTCACATAAGCCACTTTTCAGCGCTAAAACAGCCTCCAATCGCTCTGAAACGCTCATTTTTGACATAAGCCACATTTCACCTTTAATGAATGAAATTCCAGGTAAAAACTCCTTTGCCATGAAGAAGATCCAAATTCAACCAGTTCAGGCTAGTAAACCTGTTTGAAAGACCTTTTTTCAGTGAAATGCAGCTTAGTGCAAAAACAGGCTGCTCTCGCTCTGAAACGCTCATTTTTCACAAAAGCCACTTTTCAGCGCTAAAACAGCCTCCAATCGCTCTGAAACGCTCATTTTTGACATAAGCCACTTTTCAGCCTTAATGAATTAAATTCCAGGTAAAAACTCATTTGCCATGAAGAAGATCCAAATTCAACCAGTTCAGGCTAGTAAACCTGTTTGAAAGACCTTTTTTCAGTGAAATGCAGCTTAGTGCAAAAACAGGCTGCTCTCGCTCTGAAACGCTCATTTTTCACATAAGCCACTTTTCAGCGCTAAAACAGCCTCCAATCGCTCTGAAACGCTCATTTTTGACATAACCCACTTTTCAGCCTTAATGAATTAAATTCCAGGAAAAAACTCATTTGCCATGAAGAAGATCCAAATTCAACCAGTTCAGGCTAGTAAACCTGTTTGAAAGACCTTTTTTCAGTGAAATGCAGCTTAGTGCAAAAACAGGCTGCTCTCGCTCTGAAACGCTCATTTTTCACATAAGCCACTTTTCAGCCTTAGGCGACTGTACAGTGCTAAAACAGCCTCCAATCGCTCTGAAACGCTCATTTTTGACATAACCCACTTTTCAGCCTTAATGAATTAAATTCCAGGTAAAAACTCATTTGCCATGAAGAAGATCCAAATTCAACCAGTTCAGGCTAGTAAACCTGTTTGAAAGACCTTTTTTCAGTGAAATGCAGCTTAGTGCAAAAACAGGCTGCTCTCGCTCTGAAACGCTCATTTTTCACATAAGCCACTTTTCAGCCTTAGGCGACTGTACAGTGCTAAAACAGCCTCCAATCGCTCTGAAACGCTCATTTTTCACATAAGCCACTTTTCAGCGCTAAAACAGCCTCCAATCGCTCTGAAACGCTCATTTTTGACATAAGCCACATTTCACCTTTAATGAATGAAATTCCAGGTAAAAACTCCTTTGCCATGAAGAAGATCCAAATTCAACCAGTTCAGGCTAGTAAACCTGTTTGAAAGACCTTTTTTCAGTGAAATGCAGCTTAGTGCAAAAACAGGCTGCTCTCGCTCTGAAACGCTCATTTTTCACAAAAGCCACTTTTCAGCGCTAAAACAGCCTCCAATCGCTCTGAAACGCTCATTTTTGACATAAGCCACTTTTCAGCCTTAATGAATTAAATTCCAGGTAAAAACTCATTTGCCATGAAGAAGATCCAAATTCAACCAGTTCAGGCTAGTAAACCTGTTTGAAAGACCTTTTTTCAGTGAAATGCAGCTTAGTGCAAAAACAGGCTGCTCTCGCTCTGAAACGCTCATTTTTCACATAAGCCACTTTTCAGCGCTAAAACAGCCTCCAATCGCTCTGAAACGCTCATTTTTGACATAACCCACTTTTCAGCCTTAATGAATTAAATTCCAGGAAAAAACTCATTTGCCATGAAGAAGATCCAAATTCAACCAGTTCAGGCTAGTAAACCTGTTTGAAAGACCTTTTTTCAGTGAAATGCAGCTTAGTGCAAAAACAGGCTGCTCTCGCTCTGAAACGCTCATTTTTCACATAAGCCACTTTTCAGCCTTAGGCGACTGTACAGTGCTAAAACAGCCTCCAATCGCTCTGAAACGCTCATTTTTGACATAAGCCACTTTTCAGCGCTAAAACAGCCTCCAATCGCTCTGAAACGCTCATTTTTGACATAAGCCACATTTCACCTTTAATGAATGAAATTCCAGGTAAAAACTCCTTTGCCATGAAGAAGATCCAAATTCAACCAGTTCAGGCTAGTAAACCTGTTTGAAAGACCTTTTTTCAGTGAAATGCAGCTTAGTGCAAAAACAGGCTGCTCTCGCTCTGAAACGCTCATTTTTCACAAAAGCCACTTTTCAGCGCTAAAACAGCCTCCAATCGCTCTGAAACGCTCATTTTTGACATAAGCCACTTTTCACCTTTAATGAATGAAATTCCAGGTAAAAACTCCTTTGCCATGAAGAAGATCCAAATTCAACCAGTTCAGGCTAGTAAACCTGTTTGAAAGACCTTTTTTCAGTGAAATGCAGCTTAGTGCAAAAACAGGCTGCTCTCGCTCTGAAACGCTCATTTTTCACATAAGCCACTTTTCAGCCTTAGGCGACTGTACAGTGCTAAAACAGCCTCCAATCGCTCTGAAACGCTCATTTTTGACATAAGCCACTTTTCAGCGCTAAAACAGCCTCCAATCGCTCTGAAACGCTCATTTTTGACATAACCCACTTTTCAGCCTTAATGAATTAAATTCCAGGTAAAAACTCATTTGCCATGAAGAAGATCCAAATTCAACCAGTTCAGGCTAGTAAACCTGTTTGAAAGACCTTTTTTCAGTGAAATGCAGCTTAGTGCAAAAACAGGCTGCTCTCGCTCTGAAACGCTCATTTTTCACATAAGCCACTTTTCAGCCTTAGGCGACTGTACAGTGCTAAAACAGCCTCCAATCGCTCTGAAACGCTCATTTTTGACATAAGCCACTTTTCACCTTTAATGAATGAAATTCCAGGTAAAAACTCCTTTGCCATGAAGAAGATCCAAATTCAACCAGTTCAGGCTAGTAAACCTGTTTGAAAGACCTTTTTTCAGTGAAATGCAGCTTAGTGCAAAAACAGGCTGCTCTCGCTCTGAAACGCTCATTTTTCACATAAGCCACTTTTCAGCCTTAGGCGACTGTACAGTGCTAAAACAGCCTCCAATCGCTCTGAAACGCTCATTTTTGACATAATCCACTTTTCACCTTTAATGAATGAAATTCCAGGTAAAAACTCCTTTGCCATGAAGAAGATCCAAATTCAACCAGTTCAGGCTAGTAAACCTGTTTGAAAGACCTTTTTTCAGTGAAATGCAGCTTAGTGCAAAAACAGGCTGCTCTCGCTCTGAAACGCTCATTTTTCACATAAGCCACTTTTCAGCCTTAGGCGACTGTACAGTGCTAAAACAGCCTCCAATCGCTCTGAAACGCTCATTTTTGACATAATCCACTTTTCACCTTTAATGAATGAAATTCCAGGTAAAAACTCCTTTGCCATGAAGAAGATCCAAATTCAACCAGTTCAGGCTAGTAAACCTGTTTGAAAGACCTTTTTTCAGTGAAATGCAGCTTAGTGCAAAAACAGGCTGCTCTCGCTCTGAAACGCTCATTTTTCACATAAGCCACTTTTCAGCGCTAAAACAGCCTCCAATCGCTCTGAAACGCTCATTTTTGACATAATCCACTTTTCACCTTTAATGAATGAAATTCCAGGTAAAAACTCCTTTGCCATGAAGAAGATCCAAATTCAACCAGTTCAGGCTAGTAAACCTGTTTGAAAGACCTTTTTTCAGTGAAATGCAGCTTAGTGCAAAAACAGGCTGCTCTCGCTCTGAAACGCTCATTTTTCACATAAGCCACTTTTCAGCGCTAAAACAGCCTCCAATCGCTCTGAAACGCTCATTTTTGACATAAGCCACTTTTCACCTTTAATGAATGAAATTCCAGGTATAAACTCCTTTGCCATGAAGAAGATCCAAATTCAACCAGTTCAGGCTAGTAAACCTGTTTGAAAGACCTTTTTTCAGTGAAATGCAGCTTAGTGCAAAAACAGGCTGCTCTCGCTCTGAAACGCTCATTTTTCACATAAGCCACTTTTCAGCCTTAGGCGACTGTACAGTGCTAAAACAGCCTCCAATCGCTCTGAAACGCTCATTTTTGACATAAGCCACTTTTCAGCGCTAAAACAGCCTCCAATCGCTCTGAAACGCTCATTTTTGACATAACCCACTTTTCAGCCTTAATGAATTAAATTCCAGGTAAAAACTCATTTGCCATGAAGAAGATCCAAATTCAACCAGTTCAGGCTAGTAAACCTGTTTGAAAGACCTTTTTTCAGTGAAATGCAGCTTAGTGCAAAAACAGGCTGCTCTCGCTCTGAAACGCTCATTTTTCACATAAGCCACTTTTCAGCCTTAGGCGACTGTACAGTGCTAAAACAGCCTCCAATCGCTCTGAAACGCTCATTTTTGACATAAGCCACTTTTCACCTTTAATGAATGAAATTCCAGGTAAAAACTCCTTTGCCATGAAGAAGATCCAAATTCAACCAGTTCAGGCTAGTAAACCTGTTTGAAAGACCTTTTTTCAGTGAAATGCAGCTTAGTGCAAAAACAGGCTGCTCTCGCTCTGAAACGCTCATTTTTCACATAAGCCACTTTTCAGCCTTAGGCGACTGTACAGTGCTAAAACAGCCTCCAATCGCTCTGAAACGCTCATTTTTGACATAATCCACTTTTCACCTTTAATGAATGAAATTCCAGGTAAAAACTCCTTTGCCATGAAGAAGATCCAAATTCAACCAGTTCAGGCTAGTAAACCTGTTTGAAAGACCTTTTTTCAGTGAAATGCAGCTTAGTGCAAAAACAGGCTGCTCTCGCTCTGAAACGCTCATTTTTCACATAAGCCACTTTTCAGCCTTAGGCGACTGTACAGTGCTAAAACAGCCTCCAATCGCTCTGAAACGCTCATTTTTCACATAAGCCACTTTTCAGCGCTAAAACAGCCTCCAATCGCTCTGAAACGCTCATTTTTGACATAAGCCACATTTCACCTTTAATGAATGAAATTCCAGGTAAAAACTCCTTTGCCATGAAGAAGATCCAAATTCAACCAGTTCAGGCTAGTAAACCTGTTTGAAAGACCTTTTTTCAGTGAAATGCAGCTTAGTGCAAAAACAGGCTGCTCTCGCTCTGAAACGCTCATTTTTCACATAAGCCACTTTTCAGCCTTAGGCGACTGTACAGTGCTAAAACAGCCTCCAATCGCTCTGAAACGCTCATTTTTGACATAAGCCACTTTTCACCTTTAATGAATGAAATTCCAGGTAAAAACTCCTTTGCCATGAAGAAGATCCAAATTCAACCAGTTCAGGCTAGTAAACCTGTTTGAAAGACCTTTTTTCAGTGAAATGCAGCTTAGTGCAAAAACAGGCTGCTCTCGCTCTGAAACGCTCATTTTTCACATAAGCCACTTTTCAGCCTTAGGCGACTGTACAGTGCTAAAACAGCCTCCAATCGCTCTGAAACGCTCATTTTTGACATAATCCACTTTTCACCTTTAATGAATGAAATTCCAGGTAAAAACTCCTTTGCCATGAAGAAGATCCAAATTCAACCAGTTCAGGCTAGTAAACCTGTTTGAAAGACCTTTTTTCAGTGAAATGCAGCTTAGTGCAAAAACAGGCTGCTCTCGCTCTGAAACGCTCATTTTTCACATAAGCCACTTTTCAGCCTTAGGCGACTGTACAGTGCTAAAACAG
This sequence comes from Pagrus pagrus, assembly GCF_965226575.1. Lineage (NCBI taxonomy): Eukaryota > Metazoa > Chordata > Actinopteri > Spariformes > Sparidae > Pagrus > Pagrus pagrus. Next base: position 24,137 of record NW_028175285.1, on the reverse strand, counting down.
CCTCCAATCGCTCTGAAACGCTCATTTTTGACATAATCCACTTTTCACCTTTAATGAATGAAATTCCAGGTAAAAACTCCTTTGCCATGAAGAAGATCCAAATTCAACCAGTTCAGGCTAGTAAACCTGTTTGAAAGACCTTTTTTCAGTGAAATGCAGCTTAGTGCAAAAACAGGCTGCTCTCGCTCTGAAACGCTCATTTTTCACATAAGCCACTTTTCAGCGCTAAAACAGCCTCCAATCGCTCTGAAACGCTCATTTTTGACATAATCCACTTTTCACCTTTAATGAATGAAATTCCAGGTAAAAACTCCTTTGCCATGAAGAAGATCCAAATTCAACCAGTTCAGGCTAGTAAACCTGTTTGAAAGACCTTTTTTCAGTGAAATGCAGCTTAGTGCAAAAACAGGCTGCTCTCGCTCTGAAACGCTCATTTTTCACATAAGCCACTTTTCAGCGCTAAAACAGCCTCCAATCGCTCTGAAACGCTCATTTTTGACATAAGCCACTTTTCACCTTTAATGAATGAAATTCCAGGTAAAAACTCCTTTGCCATGAAGAAGATCCAAATTCAACCAGTTCAGGCTAGTAAACCTGTTTGAAAGACCTTTTTTCAGTGAAATGCAGCTTAGTGCAAAAACAGGCTGCTCTCGCTCTGAAACGCTCATTTTTCACATAAGCCACTTTTCAGCCTTAGGCGACTGTACAGTGCTAAAACAGCCTCCAATCGCTCTGAAACGCTCATTTTTGACATAAGCCACTTTTCAGCGCTAAAACAGCCTCCAATCGCTCTGAAACGCTCATTTTTGACATAACCCACTTTTCAGCCTTAATGAATTAAATTCCAGGTAAAAACTCATTTGCCATGAAGAAGATCCAAATTCAACCAGTTCAGGCTAGTAAACCTGTTTGAAAGACCTTTTTTCAGTGAAATGCAGCTTAGTGCAAAAACAGGCTGCTCTCGCTCTGAAACGCTCATTTTTCACATAAGCCACTTTTCAGCCTTAGGCGACTGTACAGTGCTAAAACAGCCTCCAATCGCTCTGAAACGCTCATTTTTGACATAAGCCACTTTTCACCTTTAATGAATGAAATTCCAGGTAAAAACTCCTTTGCCATGAAGAAGATCCAAATTCAACCAGTTCAGGCTAGTAAACCTGTTTGAAAGACCTTTTTTCAGTGAAATGCAGCTTAGTGCAAAAACAGGCTGCTCTCGCTCTGAAACGCTCATTTTTCACATAAGCCACTTTTCAGCCTTAGGCGACTGTACAGTGCTAAAACAGCCTCCAATCGCTCTGAAACGCTCATTTTTGACATAATCCACTTTTCACCTTTAATGAATGAAATTCCAGGTAAAAACTCCTTTGCCATGAAGAAGATCCAAATTCAACCAGTTCAGGCTAGTAAACCTGTTTGAAAGACCTTTTTTCAGTGAAATGCAGCTTAGTGCAAAAACAGGCTGCTCTCGCTCTGAAACGCTCATTTTTCACATAAGCCACTTTTCAGCCTTAGGCGACTGTACAGTGCTAAAACAGCCTCCAATCGCTCTGAAACGCTCATTTTTCACATAAGCCACTTTTCAGCGCTAAAACAGCCTCCAATCGCTCTGAAACGCTCATTTTTGACATAAGCCACATTTCACCTTTAATGAATGAAATTCCAGGTAAAAACTCCTTTGCCATGAAGAAGATCCAAATTCAACAAGTTCAGGCTAGTAAACCTGTTTGAAAGACCTTTTTTCAGTGAAATGCAGCTTAGTGCAAAAACAGGCTGCTCTCGCTCTGAAACGCTCATTTTTCACAAAAGCCACTTTTCAGCGCTAAAACAGCCTCCAATCGCTCTGAAACGCTCATTTTTGACATAAGCCACTTTTCACCTTTAATGAATTAAATTCCAGGTAAAAACTCCTTTGCCATGAATAAGATCCAAATTCAACCAGTTCAGGCTAGTAAACCTGTTTGAAAGACCTTTTTTCAGTGAAATGCAGCTTAGTGCAAAAACAGGCTGCTCTCGCTCTGAAACGCTCATTTTTCACATAAGCCACTTTTCAGCCTTAGGCGACTGTACAGTGCTAAAACAGCCTCCAATCGCTCTGAAACGCTCATTTTTGACATAAGCCACTTTTCAGCGCTAAAACAGCCTCCAATCGCTCTGAAACGCTCATTTTTGACATAACCCACTTTTCAGCCTTAATGAATTAAATTCCAGGTAAAAACTCATTTGCCATGAAGAAGATCCAAATTCAACCAGTTCAGGCTAGTAAACCTGTTTGAAAGACCTTTTTTCAGTGAAATGCAGCTTAGTGCAAAAACAGGCTGCTCTCGCTCTGAAACGCTCATTTTTCACATAAGCCACTTTTCAGCCTTAGGCGACTGTACAGTGCTAAAACAGCCTCCAATCGCTCTGAAACGCTCATTTTTGACATAATCCACTTTTCACCTTTAATGAATGAAATTCCAGGTAAAAACTCCTTTGCCATGAAGAAGATCCAAATTCAACCAGTTCAGGCTAGTAAACCTGTTTGAAAGACCTTTTTTCAGTGAAATGCAGCTTAGTGCAAAAACAGGCTGCTCTCGCTCTGAAACGCTCATTTTTCACATAAGCCACTTTTCAGCCTTAGGCGACTGTACAGTGCTAAAACAGCCTCCAATCGCTCTGAAACGCTCATTTTTCACATAAGCCACTTTTCAGCGCTAAAACAGCCTCCAATCGCTCTGAAACGCTCATTTTTGACATAAGCCACATTTCACCTTTAATGAATGAAATTCCAGGTAAAAACTCCTTTGCCATGAAGAAGATCCAAATTCAACCAGTTCAGGCTAGTAAACCTGTTTGAAAGACCTTTTTTCAGTGAAATGCAGCTTAGTGCAAAAACAGGCTGCTCTCGCTCTGAAACGCTCATTTTTCACAAAAGCCACTTTTCAGCGCTAAAACAGCCTCCAATCGCTCTGAAACGCTCATTTTTGACATAAGCCACTTTTCACCTTTAATGAATGAAATTCCAGGTAAAAACTCCTTTGCCATGAAGAAGATCCAAATTCAACCAGTTCAGGCTAGTAAACCTGTGTGAAAGACCTTTTTTCAGTGAAATGCAGCTTAGTGCAAAAACAGGCTGCTCTCGCTCTGAAACGCTCATTTTTCACATAAGCCACTTTTCAGCCTTAGGCGACTGTACAGTGCTAAAACAGCCTCCAATCGCTCTGAAACGCTCATTTTTCACATAAGCCACTTTTCAGCGCTAAAACAGCCTCCAATCGCTCTGAAACGCTCATTTTTGACATAAGCCACATTTCACCTTTAATGAATGAAATTCCAGGTAAAAACTCCTTTGCCATGAAGAAGATCCAAATTCAACCAGTTCAGGCTAGTAAACCTGTTTGAAAGACCTTTTTTCAGTGAAATGCAGCTTAGTGCAAAAACAGGCTGCTCTCGCTCTGAAACGCTCATTTTTCACATAAGCCACTTTTCAGCCTTAGGCGACTGTACAGTGCTAAAACAGCCTCCAATCGCTCTGAAACGCTCATTTTTGACATAATCCACTTTTCACCTTTAATGAATGAAATTCCAGGTAAAAACTCCTTTGCCATGAAGAAGATCCAAATTCAACCAGTTCAGGCTAGTAAACCTGTTTGAAAGACCTTTTTTCAGTGAAATGCAGCTTAGTGCAAAAACAGGCTGCTCTCGCTCTGAAACGCTCATTTTTCACATAAGCCACTTTTCAGCCTTAGGCGACTGTACAGTGCTAAAACAGCCTCCAATCGCTCTGAAACGCTCATTTTTCACATAAGCCACTTTTCAGCGCTAAAACAGCCTCCAATCGCTCTGAAACGCTCATTTTTGACATAAGCCACATTTCACCTTTAATGAATGAAATTCCAGGTAAAAACTCCTTTGCCATGAAGAAGATCCAAATTCAACCAGTTCAGGCTAGTAAACCTGTTTGAAAGACCTTTTTTCAGTGAAATGCAGCTTAGTGCAAAAACAGGCTGCTCTCGCTCTGAAACGCTCATTTTTCACAAAAGCCACTTTTCAGCGCTAAAACAGCCTCCAATCGCTCTGAAACGCTCATTTTTGACATAAGCCACTTTTCACCTTTAATGAATGAAATTCCAGGTAAAAACTCCTTTGCCATGAAGAAGATCCAAATTCAACCAGTTCAGGCTAGTAAACCTGTTTGAAAGACCTTTTTTCAGTGAAATGCAGCTTAGTGCAAAAACAGGCTGCTCTCGCTCTGAAACGCTCATTTTTCACATAAGCCACTTTTCAGCCTTAGGCGACTGTACAGTGCTAAAACAGCCTCCAATCGCTCTGAAACGCTCATTTTTCACATAAGCCACTTTTCAGCGCTAAAACAGCCTCCAATCGCTCTGAAACGCTCATTTTTGACATAAGCCACATTTCACCTTTAATGAATGAAATTCCAGGTAAAAACTCCTTTGCCATGAAGAAGATCCAAATTCAACCAGTTCAGGCTAGTAAACCTGTTTGAAAGACCTTTTTTCAGTGAAATGCAGCTTAGTGCAAAAACAGGCTGCTCTCGCTCTGAAACGCTCATTTTTCACAAAAGCCACTTTTCAGCGCTAAAACAGCCTCCAATCGCTCTGAAACGCTCATTTTTGACATAAGCCACTTTTCACCTTTAATGAATTAAATTCCAGGTAAAAACTCCTTTGCCATGAATAAGATCCAAATTCAACCAGTTCAGGCTAGTAAACCTGTTTGAAAGACCTTTTTTCAGTGAAATGCAGCTTAGTGCAAAAACAGGCTGCTCTCGCTCTGAAACGCTCATTTTTCACATAAGCCACTTTTCAGCCTTAGGCGACTGTACAGTGCTAAAACAGCCTCCAATCGCTCTGAAACGCTCATTTTTGACATAATCCACTTTTCACCTTTAATGAATGAAATTCCAGGTAAAAACTCCTTTGCCATGAAGAAGATCCAAATTCAACCAGTTCAGGCTAGTAAACCTGTTTGAAAGACCTTTTTTCAGTGAAATGCAGCTTAGTGCAAAAACAGGCTGCTCTCGCTCTGAAACGCTCATTTTTCACATAAGCCACTTTTCAGCGGTAAAACAGCCTCCAATCGCTCTGAAACGCTCATTTTTGACATAACCCACTTTTCAGCCTTAATGAATTAAATTCCAGGAAAAAACTCATTTGCCATGAAGAAGATCCAAATTCAACCAGTTCAGGCTAGTAAACCTGTTTGAAAGACCTTTTTTCAGTGAAATGCAGCTTAGTGCAAAAACAGGCTGCTCTCGCTCTGAAACGCTCATTTTTCACATAAGCCACTTTTCAGCCTTAGGCGACTGTACAGTGCTAAAACAGCCTCCAATCGCTCTGAAACGCTCATTTTTGACATAAGCCACTTTTCACCTTTAATGAATGAAATTCCAGGTAAAAACTCCTTTGCCATGAAGAAGATCCAAATTCAACCAGTTCAGGCTAGTAAACCTGTTTGAAAGACCTTTTTTCAGTGAAATGCAGCTTAGTGCAAAAACAGGCTGCTCTCGCTCTGAAACGCTCATTTTTCACATAAGCCACTTTTCAGCCTTAGGCGACTGTACAGTGCTAAAACAGCCTCCAATCGCTCTGAAACGCTCATTTTTGACATAATCCACTTTTCACCTTTAATGAATGAAATTCCAGGTAAAAACTCCTTTGCCATGAAGAAGATCCAAATTCAACCAGTTCAGGCTAGTAAACCTGTTTGAAAGACCTTTTTTCAGTGAAATGCAGCTTAGTGCAAAAACAGGCTGCTCTCGCTCTGAAACGCTCATTTTTCACATAAGCCACTTTTCAGCCTTAGGCGACTGTACAGTGCTAAAACAGCCTCCAATCGCTCTGAAACGCTCATTTTTCACATAAGCCACTTTTCAGCGCTAAAACAGCCTCCAATCGCTCTGAAACGCTCATTTTTGACATAAGCCACATTTCACCTTTAATGAATGAAATTCCAGGTAAAAACTCCTTTGCCATGAAGAAGATCCAAATTCAACCAGTTCAGGCTAGTAAACCTGTTTGAAAGACCTTTTTTCAGTGAAATGCAGCTTAGTGCAAAAACAGGCTGCTCTCGCTCTGAAACGCTCATTTTTCACAAAAGCCACTTTTCAGCGCTAAAACAGCCTCCAATCGCTCTGAAACGCTCATTTTTGACATAAGCCACTTTTCACCTTTAATGAATTAAATTCCAGGTAAAAACTCATTTGCCATGAATAAGATCCAAATTCAACCAGTTCAGGCTAGTAAACCTGTTTGAAAGACCTTTTTTCAGTGAAATGCAGCTTAGTGCAAAAACAGGCTGCTCTCGCTCTGAAACGCTCATTTTTCACATAAGCCACTTTTCAGCCTTAGGCGACTGTACAGTGCTAAAACAGCCTCCAATCGCTCTGAAACGCTCATTTTTGACATAATCCACTTTTCACCTTTAATGAATGAAATTCCAGGTAAAAACTCCTTTGCCATGAAGAAGATCCAAATTCAACCAGTTCAGGCTAGTAAACCTGTTTGAAAGACCTTTTTTCAGTGAAATGCAGCTTAGTGCAAAAACAGGCTGCTCTCGCTCTGAAACGCTCATTTTTCACATAAGCCACTTTTCAGCCTTAGGCGACTGTACAGTGCTAAAACAGCCTCCAATCGCTCTGAAACGCTCATTTTTGACATAATCCACTTTTCACCTTTAATGAATGAAATTCCAGGTAAAAACTCCTTTGCCATGAAGAAGATCCAAATTCAACCAGTTCAGGCTAGTAAACCTGTTTGAAAGACCTTTTTTCAGTGAAATGCAGCTTAGTGCAAAAACAGGCTGCTCTCGCTCTGAAACGCTCATTTTTCACATAAGCCACTTTTCAGCGCTAAAACAGCCTCCAATCGCTCTGAAACGCTCATTTTTGACATAACCCACTTTTCAGCCTTAATGAATTAAATTCCAGGAAAAAACTCATTTGCCATGAAGAAGATCCAAATTCAACCAGTTCAGGCTAGTAAACCTGTTTGAAAGACCTTTTTTCAGTGAAATGCAGCTTAGTGCAAAAACAGGCTGCTCTTGCTCTGAAACGCTCATTTTTCACATAAGCCACTTTTCAGCCTTAGGCGACTGTACAGTGCTAAAACAGCCTCCAATCGCTCTGAAACGCTCATTTTTGACATAAGCCACTTTTCACCTTTAATGAATGAAATTCCAGGTAAAAACTCCTTTGCCATGAAGAAGATCCAAATTCAACCAGTTCAGGCTAGTAAACCTGTTTGAAAGACCTTTTTTCAGTGAAATGCAGCTTAGTGCAAAAACAGGCTGCTCTCGCTCTGAAACGCTCATTTTTCACATAAGCCACTTTTCAGCCTTAGGCGACTGTACAGTGCTAAAACAGCCTCCAATCGCTCTGAAACGCTCATTTTTCACATAAGCCACTTTTCAGCGCTAAAACAGCCTCCAATCGCTCTGAAACGCTCATTTTTGACATAATCCACTTTTCACCTTTAATGAATGAAATTCCAGGTAAAAACTCCTTTGCCATGAAGAAGATCCAAATTCAACCAGTTCAGGCTAGTAAACCTGTTTGAAAGACCTTTTTTCAGTGAAATGCAGCTTAGTGCAAAAACAGGCTGCTCTCGCTCTGAAACGCTCATTTTTCACATAAGCCACTTTTCAGCGCTAAAACAGCCTCCAATCGCTCTGAAACGCTCATTTTTGACATAACCCACTTTTCAGCCTTAATGAATTAAATTCCAGGAAAAAACTCATTTGCCATGAAGAAGATCCAAATTCAACCAGTTCAGGCTAGTAAACCTGTTTGAAAGACCTTTTTTCAGTGAAATGCAGCTTAGTGCAAAAACAGGCTGCTCTCGCTCTGAAACGCTCATTTTTCACAAAAGCCACTTTTCAGCGCTAAAACAGCCTCCAATCGCTCTGAAACGCTCATTTTTGACATAAGCCACTTTTCAGCCTTAGGCGACTGTACAGTGCTAAAACAGCCTCCAATCGCTCTGAAACGCTCATTTTTGACATAAGCCACTTTTCAGCGCTAAAACAGCCTCCAATCGCTCTGAAACGCTCATTTTTGACATAACCCACTTTTCAGCCTTAATGAATTAAATTCCAGGTAAAAACTCATTTGCCATGAAGAAGATCCAAATTCAACCAGTTCAGGCTAGTAAACCTGTTTGAAAGACCTTTTTTCAGTGAAATGCAGCTTAGTGCAAAAACAGGCTGCTCTCGCTCTGAAACGCTCATTTTTCACATAAGCCACTTTTCAGCCTTAGGCGACTGTACAGTGCTAAAACAGCCTCCAATCGCTCTGAAACGCTCATTTTTGACATAATCCACTTTTCACCTTTAATGAATGAAATTCCAGGTAAAAACTCCTTTGCCATGAAGAAGATCCAAATTCAACCAGTTCAGGCTAGTAAACCTGTTTGAAAGACCTTTTTTCAGTGAAATGCAGCTTAGTGCAAAAACAGGCTGCTCTCGCTCTGAAACGCTCATTTTTCACATAAGCCACTTTTCAGCCTTAGGCGACTGTACAGTGCTAAAACAGCCTCCAATCGCTCTGAAACGCTCATTTTTGACATAACCCACTTTTCAGCCTTAATGAATTAAATTCCAGGTAAAAACTCATTTGCCATGAAGAAGATCCAAATTCAACCAGTTCAGGCTAGTAAACCTGTTTGAAAGACCTTTTTTCAGTGAAATGCAGCTTAGTGCAAAAACAGGCTGCTCTCGCTCTGAAACGCTCATTTTTCACATAAGCCACTTTTCAGCCTTAGGCGACTGTACAGTGCTAAAACAGCCTCCAATCGCTCTGAAACGCTCATTTTTGACATAAGCCACTTTTCAGCGCTAAAACAGCCTCCAATCGCTCTGAAACGCTCATTTTTGACATAACCCACTTTTCAGCCTTAATGAATTAAATTCCAGGTAAAAACTCATTTGCCATGAAGAAGATCCAAATTCAACCAGTTCAGGCTAGTAAACCTGTTTGAAAGACCTTTTTTCAGTGAAATGCAGCTTAGTGCAAAAACAGGCTGCTCTCGCTCTGAAACGCTCATTTTTCACATAAGCCACTTTTCAGCCTTAGGCGACTGTACAGTGCTAAAACAGCCTCCAATCGCTCTGAAACGCTCATTTTTGACATAAGCCACTTTTCACCTTTAATGAATGAAATTCCAGGTAAAAACTCCTTTACCATGAAGAAGATCCAAATTCAACCAGTTCAGGCTAGTAAACCTGTTTGAAAGACCTTTTTTCAGTGAAATGCAGCTTAGTGCAAAAACAGGCTGCTCTCGCTCTGAAACGCTCATTTTTCACATAAGCCACTTTTCAGCCTTAGGCGACTGTACAGTGCTAAAACAGCCTCCAATCGCTCTGAAACGCTCATTTTTGACATAATCCACTTTTCACCTTTAATGAATGAAATTCCAGGTAAAAACTCCTTTGCCATGAAGAAGATCCAAATTCAACCAGTTCAGGCTAGTAAACCTGTTTGAAAGACCTTTTTTCAGTGAAATGCAGCTTAGTGCAAAAACAGGCTGCTCTCGCTCTGAAACGCTCATTTTTCACATAAGCCACTTTTCAGCGCTAAAACAGCCTCCAATCGCTCTGAAACGCTCATTTTTGACATAAGCCACTTTTCACCTTTAATGAATGAAATTCCAGGTAAAAACTCCTTTGCCATGAAGAAGATCCAAATTCAACCAGTTCAGGCTAGTAAACCTGTTTGAAAGACCTTTTTTCAGTGAAATGCAGCTTAGTGCAAAAACAGGCTGCTCTCGCTCTGAAACGCTCATTTTTCACATAAGCCACTTTTCAGCGCTAAAACAGCCTCCAATCGCTCTGAAACGCTCATTTTTGACATAAGCCACTTTTCACCTTTAATGAATGAAATTCCAGGTAAAAACTCCTTTGCCATGAATAAGATCCAAATTCAACCAGTTCAGGCTAGTAAACCTGTTTGAAAGACCTTTTTTCAGTGAAATGCAGCTTAGTGCAAAAACAGGCTGCTCTCGCTCTGAAACGCTCATTTTTCACATAAGCCACTTTTCAGCCTTAGGCGACTGTACAGTGCTAAAACAGCCTCCAATCGCTCTGAAACGCTCATTTTTCACATAAGCCACTTTTCAGCGCTAAAACAGCCTCCAATCGCTCTGAAACGCTCATTTTTGACATAAGCCACTTTTCACCTTTAATGAATGAAATTCCAGGTAAAAACTCCTTTGCCATGAATAAGATCCAAATTCAACCAGTTCAGGCTAGTAAACCTGTTTGAAAGACCTTTTTTCAGTGAAATGCAGCTTAGTGCAAAAACAGGCTGCTCTCGCTCTGAAACGCTCATTTTTCACATAAGCCACTTTTCAGCCTTAGGCGACTGTACAGTGCTAAAACAGCCTCCAATCGCTCTGAAACGCTCATTTTTGACATAAGCCACATTTCACCTTTAATGAATGAAATTCAAGGTAAAAACTCCTTTGCCATGAAGAAGATCCAAATTCAACCAGTTCAGGCTAGTAAACCTGTTTGAAAGACCTTTTTTCAGTGAAATGCAGCTTAGTGCAAAAACAGGCTGCTCTCGCTCTGAAACGCTCATTTTTCACAAAAGCCACTTTTCAGCGCTAAAACAGCCTCCAATCGCTCTGAAACGCTCATTTTTCACATAAGCCACTTTTCAGCCTTAGGCGACTGTACAGTGCTAAAACAGCCTCCAATCGCTCTGAAACGCTCATTTTTGACATAATCCACTTTTCACCTTTAATGAATGAAATTCCAGGTAAAAACTCCTTTGCCATGAAGAAGATCCAAATTCAACCAGTTCAGGCTAGTAAACCTGTTTGAAAGACCTTTTTTCAGTGAAATGCAGCTTAGTGCAAAAACAGGCTGCTCTCGCTCTGAAACGCTCATTTTTCACATAAGCCACTTTTCAGCCTTAGGCGACTGTACAGTGCTAAAACAGCCTCCAATCGCTCTGAAACGCTCATTTTTGACATAATCCACTTTTCACCTTTAATGAATGAAATTCCAGGTAAAAACTCCTTTGCCATGAAGAAGATCCAAATTCAACCAGTTCAGGCTAGTAAACCTGTTTGAAAGACCTTTTTTCAGTGAAATGCAGCTTAGTGCAAAAACAGGCTGCTCTCGCTCTGAAACGCTCATTTTTCACATAAGCCACTTTTCAGCGCTAAAACAGCCTCCAATCGCTCTGAAACGCTCATTTTTGACATAAGCCACTTTTCACCTTTAATGAATGAAATTCCAGGTAAAAACTCCTTTGCCATGAAGAAGATCCAAATTCAACCAGTTCAGGCTAGTAAACCTGTTTGAAAGACCTTTTTTCAGTGAAATGCAGCTTAGTGCAAAAACAGGCTGCTCTCGCTCTGAAACGCTCATTTTTCACATAAGCCACTTTTCAGCGCTAAAACAGCCTCCAATCGCTCTGAAACGCTCATTTTTGACATAAGCCACTTTTCACCTTTAATGAATGAAATTCCAGGTAAAAACTCCTTTGCCATGAATAAGATCCAAATTCAACCAGTTCAGGCTAGTAAACCTGTTTGAAAGACCTTTTTTCAGTGAAATGCAGCTTAGTGCAAAAACAGGCTGCTCTCGCTCTGAAACGCTCATTTTTCACATAAGCCACTTTTCAGCCTTAGGCGACTGTACAGTGCTAAAACAGCCTCCAATCGCTCTGAAACGCTCATTTTTGACATAAGCCACATTTCACCTTTAATGAATGAAATTCCAGGTAAAAACTCCTTTGCCATGAAGAAGATCCAAATTCAACCAGTTCAGGCTAGTAAACCTGTTTGAAAGACCTTTTTTCAGTGAAATGCAGCTTAGTGCAAAAACAGGCTGCTCTCGCTCTGAAACGCTCATTTTTCACATAAGCCACTTTTCAGCCTTAGGCGACTGTACAGTGCTAAAACAGCCTCCAATCGCTCTGAAACGCTCATTTTTCACATAAGCCACTTTTCAGCGCTAAAACAGCCTCCAATCGCTCTGAAACGCTCATTTTTGACATAAGCCACTTTTCACCTTTAATGAATGAAATTCCAGGTAAAAACTCCTTTGCCATGAATAAGATCCAAATTCAACCAGTTCAGGCTAGTAAACCTGTTTGAAAGACCTTTTTTCAGTGAAATGCAGCTTAGTGCAAAAACAGGCTGCTCTCGCTCTGAAACGCTCATTTTTCACATAAGCCACTTTTCAGCCTTAGGCGACTGTACAGTGCTAAAACAGCCTCCAATCGCTCTGAAACGCTCATTTTTGACATAAGCCACATTTCACCTTTAATGAATGAAATTCAAGGTAAAAACTCCTTTGCCATGAAGAAGATCCAAATTCAACCAGTTCAGGCTAGTAAACCTGTTTGAAAGACCTTTTTTCAGTGAAATGCAGCTTAGTGCAAAAACAGGCTGCTCTCGCTCTGAAACGCTCATTTTTCACATAAGCCACTTTTCAGCCTTAGGCGACTGTACAGTGCTAAAACAGCCTCCAATCGCTCTGAAACGCTCATTTTTCACATAAGCCACTTTTCAGCGCTAAAACAGCCTCCAATCGCTCTGAAACGCTCATTTTTGACATAAGCCACATTTCACCTTTAATGAATGAAATTCCAGGTAAAAACTCCTTTGCCATGAAGAAGATCCAAATTCAACCAGTTCAGGCTAGTAAACCTGTTTGAAAGACCTTTTTTCAGTGAAATGCAGCTTAGTGCAAAAACAGGCTGCTCTCGCTCTGAAACGCTCATTTTTCACAAAAGCCACTTTTCAGCGCTAAAACAGCCTCCAATCGCTCTGAAACGCTCATTTTTGACATAAGCCACTTTTCACCTTTAATGAATTAAATTCCAGGTAAAAACTCCTTTGCCATGAATAAGATCCAAATTCAACCAGTTCAGGCTAGTAAACCTGTTTGAAAGACCTTTTTTCAGTGAAATGCAGCTTAGTGCAAAAACAGCCTCCTCTCGCTCTGAAACGCTCATTTTTCACATAAGCCACTTTTCAGCCTTAGGCGACTGTACAGTGCTAAAACAGCCTCCTATCGCTCTGAAACGCTCATTTTTGACATAACCCACTTTTCAGCCTTAATGAATTAAATTCCAGGTAAAAACTCCTTTGCCATGAAGAAGATCCAAATTCAACCAGTTCAGGCTAGTAAACCTGTTTGAAAGACCTTTTTTCAGTGAAATGCAGCTTAGTGCAAAAACAGGCTGCTCTCGCTCTGAAACGCTCATTTTTCACATAAGCCACTTTTCAGCGCTAAAACAGCCTCCAATCGCTCTGAAACGCTCATTTTTGACATAAGCCACTTTTCACCTTTAATGAATGAAATTCCAGGTAAAAACTCCTTTGCCATGAATAAGATCCAAATTCAACCAGTTCAGGCTAGTAAACCTGTTTGAAAGACCTTTTTTCAGTGAAATGCAGCTTAGTGCAAAAACAGGCTGCTCTCGCTCTGAAACGCTCATTTTTCACATAAGCCACTTTTCAGCCTTAGGCGACTGTACAGTGCTAAAACAGCCTCCAATCGCTCTGAAACGCTCATTTTTGACATAATCCACTTTTCACCTTTAATGAATGAAATTCCAGGTAAAAACTCCTTTGCCATGAAGAAGATCCAAATTCAACCAGTTCAGGCTAGTAAACCTGTTTGAAAGACCTTTTTTCAGTGAAATGCAGCTTAGTGCAAAAACAGGCTGCTCTCGCTCTGAAACGCTCATTTTTCACATAAGCCACTTTTCAGCGCTAAAACAGCCTCCAATCGCTCTGAAACGCTCATTTTTGACATAAGCCACTTTTCACCTTTAATGAATGAAATTCCAGGTAAAAACTCCTTTGCCATGAATAAGATCCAAATTCAACCAGTTCAGGCTAGTAAACCTGTTTGAAAGACCTTTTTTCAGTGAAATGCAGCTTAGTGCAAAAACAGGCTGCTCTCGCTCTGAAACGCTCATTTTTCACATAAGCCACTTTTCAGCCTTAGGCGACTGTACAGTGCTAAAACAGCCTCCAATCGCTCTGAAACGCTCATTTTTGACATAAGCCACATTTCACCTTTAATGAATGAAATTCCAGGTAAAAACTCCTTTGCCATGAAGAAGATCCAAATTCAACCAGTTCAGGCTAGTAAACCTGTTTGAAAGACCTTTTTTCAGTGAAATGCAGCTTAGTGCAAAAACAGGCTGCTCTCGCTCTGAAACGCTCATTTTTCACATAAGCCACTTTTCAGCCTTAGGCGACTGTACAGTGCTAAAACAGCCTCCAATCGCTCTGAAACGCTCATTTTTCACATAAGCCACTTTTCAGCGCTAAAACAGCCTCCAATCGCTCTGAAACGCTCATTTTTGACATAAGCCACTTTTCACCTTTAATGAATGAAATTCCAGGTAAAAACTCCTTTGCCATGAAGAAGATCCAAATTCAACCAGTTCAGGCTAGTAAACCTGTTTGAAAGACCTTTTTTCAGTGAAATGCAGCTTAGTGCAAAAACAGGCTGCTCTCGCTCTGAAACGCTCATTTTTCACATAAGCCACTTTTCACCTTTAATGAATGAAATTCCAGGTAAAAACTCCTTTGCCATGAATAAGATCCAAATTCAACCAGTTCAGGCTAGTAAACCTGTTTGAAAGACCTTTTTTCAGTGAAATGCAGCTTAGTGCAAAAACAGGCTGCTCTCGCTCTGAAACGCTCATTTTTCACATAAGCCACTTTTCAGCCTTAGGCGACTGTACAGTGCTAAAACAGCCTCCAATCGCTCTGAAACGCTCATTTTTGACATAAGCCACATTTCACCTTTAATGAATGAAATTCCAGGTAAAAACTCCTTTGCCATGAAGAAGATCCAAATTCAACCAGTTCAGGCTAGTAAACCTGTTTGAAAGACCTTTTTTCAGTGAAATGCAGCTTAGTGCAAAAACAGGCTGCTCTCGCTCTGAAACGCTCATTTTTCACATAAGCCACTTTTCAGCCTTAGGCGACTGTACAGTGCTAAAACAGCCTCCAATCGCTCTGAAACGCTCATTTTTCACATAAGCCACTTTTCAGCGCTAAAACAGCCTCCAATCGCTCTGAAACGCTCATTTTTGACATAAGCCACTTTTCACCTTTAATGAATGAAATTCCAGGTAAAAACTCCTTTGCCATGAATAAGATCCAAATTCAACCAGTTCAGGCTAGTAAACCTGTTTGAAAGACCTTTTTTCAGTGAAATGCAGCTTAGTGCAAAAACAGGCTGCTCTCGCTCTGAAACGCTCATTTTTCACATAAGCCACTTTTCAGCCTTAGGCGACTGTACAGTGCTAAAACAGCCTCCAATCGCTCTGAAACGCTCATTTTTGACATAAGCCACATTTCACCTTTAATGAATGAAATTCAAGGTAAAAACTCCTTTGCCATGAAGAAGATCCAAATTCAACCAGTTCAGGCTAGTAAACCTGTTTGAAAGACCTTTTTTCAGTGAAATGCAGCTTAGTGCAAAAACAGGCTGCTCTCGCTCTGAAACGCTCATTTTTCACATAAGCCACTTTTCAGCCTTAGGCGACTGTACAGTGCTAAAACAGCCTCCAATCGCTCTGAAACGCTCATTTTTCACATAAGCCACTTTTCAGCGCTAAAACAGCCTCCAATCGCTCTGAAACGCTCATTTTTGACGTAAGCCACATTTCACCTTTAATGAATGAAATTCCAGGTAAAAACTCCTTTGCCATGAAGAAGATCCAAATTCAACCAGTTCAGGCTAGTAAACCTGTTTGAAAGACCTTTTTTCAGTGAAATGCAGCTTAGTGCAAAAACAGGCTGCTCTCGCTCTGAAACGCTCATTTTTCACAAAAGCCACTTTTCAGCGCTAAAACAGCCTCCAATCGCTCTGAAACGCTCATTTTTGACATAAGCCACTTTTCACCTTTAATGAATTAAATTCCAGGTAAAAACTCCTTTGCCATGAATAAGATCCAAATTCAACCAGTTCAGGCTAGTAAACCTGTTTGAAAGACCTTTTTTCAGTGAAATGCAGCTTAGTGCAAAAACAGCCTCCTCTCGCTCTGAAACGCTCATTTTTCACATAAGCCACTTTTCAGCCTTAGGCGACTGTACAGTGCTAAAACAGCCTCCTATCGCTCTGAAACGCTCATTTTTGACATAACCCACTTTTCAGCCTTAATGAATTAAATTCCAGGTAAAAACTCCTTTGCCATGAAGAAGATCCAAATTCAACCAGTTCAGGCTAGTAAACCTGTTTGAAAGACCTTTTTTCAGTGAAATGCAGCTTAGTGCAAAAACAGGCTGCTCTCGCTCTGAAACGCTCATTTTTCACATAAGCCACTTTTCAGCGCTAAAACAGCCTCCAATCGCTCTGAAACGCTCATTTTTGACATAAGCCACTTTTCACCTTTAATGAATGAAATTCCAGGTAAAAACTCCTTTGCCATGAATAAGATCCAAATTCAACCAGTTCAGGCTAGTAAACCTGTTTGAAAGACCTTTTTTCAGTGAAATGCAGCTTAGTGCAAAAACAGGCTGCTCTCGCTCTGAAACGCTCATTTTTCACATAAGCCACTTTTCAGCCTTAGGCGACTGTACAGTGCTAAAACAGCCTCCAATCGCTCTGAAACGCTCATTTTTGACATAATCCACTTTTCACCTTTAATGAATGAAATTCCAGGTAAAAACTCCTTTGCCATGAAGAAGATCCAAATTCAACCAGTTCAGGCTAGTAAACCTGTTTGAAAGACCTTTTTTCAGTGAAATGCAGCTTAGTGCAAAAACAGGCTGCTCTCGCTCTGAAACGCTCATTTTTCACAAAAGCCACTTTTCAGCGCTAAAACAGCCTCCAATCGCTCTGAAACGCTCATTTTTGACATAAGCCACTTTTCACCTTTAATGAATTAAATTCCAGGTAAAAACTCCTTTGACATGAATAAGATCCAAATTCAACCAGTTCAGGCTAGTAAACCTGTTTGAAAGACCTTTTTTCAGTGAAATGCAGCTTAGTGCAAAAACAGCCTCCTCTCGCTCTGAAACGCTCATTTTTCACATAAGCCACTTTTCAGCCTTAGGCGACTGTACAGTGCTAAAACAGCCTCCTATCGCTCTGAAACGCTCATTTTTGACATAACCCACTTTTCAGCCTTAATGAATTAAATTCCAGGTAAAAACTCCTTTGCCATGAAGAAGATCCAAATTCAACCAGTTCAGGCTAGTAAACCTGTTTGAAAGACCTTTTTTCAGTGAAATGCAGCTTAGTGCAAAAACAGGCTGCTCTCGCTCTGAAACGCTCATTTTTCACATAAGCCACTTTTCAGCCTTAGGCGACTGTACAGTGCTAAAACAGCCTCCAATCGCTCTGAAACGCTCATTTTTGACATAAGCCACATTTCACCTTTAATGAATGAAATTCCAGGTAAAAACTCCTTTGCCATGAAGAAGATCCAAATTCAACCAGTTCAGGCTAGTAAACCTGTTTGAAAGACCTTTTTTCAGTGAAATGCAGCTTAGTGCAAAAACAGGCTGCTCTCGCTCTGAAACGCTCATTTTTCACATAAGCCACTTTTCAGCGCTAAAACAGCCTCCAATCGCTCTGAAACGCTCATTTTTGACATAAGCCACTTTTCACCTTTAATGAATGAAATTCCAGGTAAAAACTCCTTTGCCATGAATAAGATCCAAATTCAACCAGTTCAGGCTAGTAAACCTGTTTGAAAGACCTTTTTTCAGTGAAATGCAGCTTAGTGCAAAAACAGGCTGCTCTCGCTCTGAAACGCTCATTTTTCACATAAGCCACTTTTCAGCCTTAGGCGACTGTACAGTGCTAAAACAGCCTCCAATCGCTCTGAAACGCTCATTTTTGACATAATCCACTTTTCACCTTTAATGAATGAAATTCCAGGTAAAAACTCCTTTGCCATGAAGAAGATCCAAATTCAACCAGTTCAGGCTAGTAAACCTGTTTGAAAGACCTTTTTTCAGTGAAATGCAGCTTAGTGCAAAAACAGGCTGCTCTCGCTCTGAAACGCTCATTTTTCACATAAGCCACTTTTCAGCCTTAGGCGATTGTACAGTGCTAAAACAGCCTCCAATCGCTCTGAAACGCTCATTTTTCACATAAGCCACTTTTCAGCGCTAAAACAGCCTCCAATCGCTCTGAAACGCTCATTTTTGACATAAGCCACTTTTCACCTTTAATGAATGAAATTCCAGGTAAAAACTCCTTTGCCATGAATAAGATCCAAATTCAACCAGTTCAGGCTAGTAAACCTGTTTGAAAGACCTTTTTTCAGTGAAATGCAGCTTAGTGCAAAAACAGGCTGCTCTCGCTCTGAAACGCTCATTTTTCACATAAGCCACTTTTCAGCCTTAGGCGACTGTACAGTGCTAAAACAGCCTCCAATCGCTCTGAAACGCTCATTTTTGACATAATCCACTTTTCACCTTTAATGAATGAAATTCCAGGTAAAAACTCCTTTGCCATGAAGAAGATCCAAATTCAACCAGTTCAGGCTAGTAAACCTGTTTGAAAGACCTTTTTTCAGTGAAATGCAGCTTAGTGCAAAAACAGGCTGCTCTCGCTCTGAAACGCTCATTTTTCACAAAAGCCACTTTTCAGCGCTAAAACAGCCTCCAATCGCTCTGAAACGCTCATTTTTGACATAAGCCACTTTTCACCTTTAATGAATTAAATTCCAGGTAAAACTCCTTTGCCATGAATAAGATCCAAATTCAACCAGTTCAGGCTAGTAAACCTGTTTGAAAGACCTTTTTTCAGTGAAATGCAGCTTAGTGCAAAAACAGCCTCCTCTCGCTCTGAAACGCTCATTTTTCACATAAGCCACTTTTCAGCCTTAGGCGACTGTACAGTGCTAAAACAGCCTCCTATCGCTCTGAAACGCTCATTTTTGACATAACCCACTTTTCAGCCTTAATGAATTAAATTCCAGGTAAAAACTCCTTTGCCATGAAGAAGATCCAAATTCAACCAGTTCAGGCTAGTAAACCTGTTTGAAAGACCTTTTTTCAGTGAAATGCAGCTTAGTGCAAAAACAGGCTGCTCTCGCTCTGAAACGCTCATTTTTCACATAAGCCACTTTTCAGCCTTAGGCGACTGTACAGTGCTAAAACAGCCTCCAATCGCTCTGAAACGCTCATTTTTGACATAAGCCACATTTCACCTTTAATGAATGAAATTCCAGGTAAAAACTCCTTTGCCATGAAGAAGATCCAAATTCAACCAGTTCAGGCTAGTAAACCTGTTTGAAAGACCTTTTTTCAGTGAAATGCAGCTTAGTGCAAAAACAGGCTGCTCTCGCTCTGAAACGCTCATTTTTCACATAAGCCACTTTTCAGCGCTAAAACAGCCTCCAATCGCTCTGAAACGCTCATTTTTGACATAAGCCACTTTTCACCTTTAATGAATGAAATTCCAGGTAAAAACTCCTTTGCCATGAATAAGATCCAAATTCAACCAGTTCAGGCTAGTAAACCTGTTTGAAAGACCTTTTTTCAGTGAAATGCAGCTTAGTGCAAAAACAGGCTGCTCTCGCTCTGAAACGCTCATTTTTCACATAAGCCACTTTTCAGCCTTAGGCGACTGTACAGTGCTAAAACAGCCTCCAATCGCTCTGAAACGCTCATTTTTGACATAATCCACTTTTCACCTTTAATGAATGAAATTCCAGGTAAAAACTCCTTTGCCATGAAGAAGATCCAAATTCAACCAGTTCAGGCTAGTAAACCTGTTTGAAAGACCTTTTTTCAGTGAAATGCAGCTTAGTGCAAAAACAGGCTGCTCTCGCTCTGAAACGCTCATTTTTCACATAAGCCACTTTTCAGCCTTAGGCGACTGTACAGTGCTAAAACAGCCTCCAATCGCTCTGAAACGCTCATTTTTGACATAAGCCACTTTTCACCTTTAATGAATGAAATTCCAGGTAAAAACTCCTTTGCCATGAAGAAGATCCAAATTCAACCAGTTCAGGCTAGTAAACCTGTTTGAAAGACCTTTTTTCAGTGAAATGCAGCTTAGTGCAAAAACAGGCTGCTCTCGCTCTGATACGCTCATTTTTCACATAAGCCACTTTTCAGCGCTAAAACAGCCTCCAATCGCTCTGAAACGCTCATTTTTGACATAATCCACTTTTCACCTTTAATGAATGAAATTCCAGGTAAAAACTCCTTTGCCATGAAGAAGATCCCAAATTCAACCAGTTCAGGCTAGTAAACCTGTTTGAAAGACCTTTTTTCAGTGAAATGCAGCTTAGTGCAAAAACAGGCTGCTCTCGCTCTGAAACGCTCATTTTTCACATAAGCCACTTTTCAGCCTTAGGCGACTGTACAGTGCTAAAACAGCCTCCAATCGCTCTGAAACGCTCATTTTTGACATAAGCCACTTTTCACCTTTAATGAATGAAATTCCAGGTAAAAACTCCTTTGCCATGAAGAAGATCCAAATTCAACCAGTTCAGGCTAGTAAACCTGTTTGAAAGACCTTTTTTCAGTGAAATGCAGCTTAGTGCAAAAACAGGCTGCTCTCGCTCTGATACGCTCATTTTTCACATAAGCCACTTTTCAGCGCTAAAACAGCCTCCAATCGCTCTGAAACGCTCATTTTTGACATAAGCCACTTTTCACCTTTAATGAATTAAATTCCAGGTAAAAACTCCTTTGCCATGAATAAGATCCAAATTCAACCAGTTCAGGCTAGTAAACCTGTTTGAAAGACCTTTTTTCAGTGAAATGCAGCTTAGTGCAAAAACAGGCTGCTCTCGCTCTGAAACGCTCATTTTTCACATAAGCCACTTTTCAGCCTTAGGCGACTGTACAGTGCTAAAACAGCCTCCAATCGCTCTGAAACGCTCATTTTTGACATAATCCACTTTTCACCTTTAATGAATGAAATTCCAGGTAAAAACTCCTTTGCCATGAAGAAGATCCAAATTCAACCAGTTCAGGCTAGTAAACCTGTTTGAAAGACCTTTTTTCAGTGAAATGCAGCTTAGTGCAAAAACAGGCTGCTCTCGCTCTGAAACGCTCATTTTTCACATAAGCCACTTTTCAGCCTTAGGCGACTGTACAGTGCTAAAACAGCCTCCAATCGCTCTGAAACGCTCATTTTTGACATAATCCACTTTTCACCTTTAATGAATGAAATTCCAGGTAAAAACTCCTTTGCCATGAAGAAGATCCAAATTCAACCAGTTCAGGCTAGTAAACCTGTTTGAAAGACCTTTTTTCAGTGAAATGCAGCTTAGTGCAAAAACAGGCTGCTCTCGCTCTGAAACGCTCATTTTTCACAAAAGCCACTTTTCAGCGCTAAAACAGCCTCCAATCGCTCTGAAACGCTCATTTTTGACATAAGCCACTTTTCACCTTTAATGAATTAAATTCCAGGTAAAAACTCCTTTGCCATGAATAAGATCCAAATTCAACCAGTTCAGGCTAGTAAACCTGTTTGAAAGACCTTTTTTCAGTGAAATGCAGCTTAGTGCAAAAACAGCCTCCTCTCGCTCTGAAACGCTCATTTTTCACATAAGCCACTTTTCAGCCTTAGGCGACTGTACAGTGCTAAAACAGCCTCCTATCGCTCTGAAACGCTCATTTTTGACATAACCCACTTTTCAGCCTTAATGAATTAAATTCCAGGTAAAAACTCCTTTGCCATGAAGAAGATCCAAATTCAACCAGTTCAGGCTAGTAAACCTGTTTGAAAGACCTTTTTTCAGTGAAATGCAGCTTAGTGCAAAAACAGGCTGCTCTCGCTCTGAAACGCTCATTTTTCACATAAGCCACTTTTCAGCCTTAGGCGACTGTACAGTGCTAAAACAGCCTCCAATCGCTCTGAAACGCTCATTTTTGACATAAGCCACATTTCACCTTTAATGAATGAAATTCCAGGTAAAAACTCCTTTGCCATGAAGAAGATCCAAATTCAACCAGTTCAGGCTAGTAAACCTGTTTGAAAGACCTTTTTTCAGTGAAATGCAGCTTAGTGCAAAAACAGGCTGCTCTCGCTCTGAAACGCTCATTTTTCACATAAGCCACTTTTCAGCGCTAAAACAGCCTCCAATCGCTCTGAAACGCTCATTTTTGACATAAGCCACTTTTCACCTTTAATGAATGAAATTCCAGGTAAAAACTCCTTTGCCATGAATAAGATCCAAATTCAACCAGTTCAGGCTAGTAAACCTGTTTGAAAGACCTTTTTTCAGTGAAATGCAGCTTAGTGCAAAAACAGGCTGCTCTCGCTCTGAAACGCTCATTTTTCACATAAGCCACTTTTCAGCCTTAGGCGACTGTACAGTGCTAAAACAGCCTCCAATCGCTCTGAAACGCTCATTTTTGACATAATCCACTTTTCACCTTTAATGAATGAAATTCAATGCAGCTTAGTGCAAAAAGCTCTCGCTCTGAAACGCTCTTTTCACAAAAGCCAATTCCAGGTAAAACTGTGCAAAAACAGGCTGCTCTCGCTCTGAAACGCTCATTTTCACATAAGCCACTTTTCAGCCTTAGGCGACTGTACAGTGCTAAAACAGCCTCCAATCGCTCTGAAACGCTCATTTTTGACATAATCCACTTTTCACCTTTAATGAATGAAATTCCAGGTAAAAACTCCTTTGCCAGCTTAGTGCAAAAACAGGCTGCTCTCGCTCTGAAACGCTCATTTTTCACATAAGCCACTTTTCAGCCTTAGGCGACTGTACAGTGCTAAAACAGCCTCCTTTCTCTCGCTCTGATACGCTCATTTTTCACATAAGCCACTTTTCAGCGCTAAAACAGCCTCCAATCGCTCTGAAACGCTCATTTTTGACATGTTTGAAACTTTTTTCAGTGAAATGCAGCTTAGTGCAAAAACAGGCTGCTCTCGCTCTGAAACGCTCATTTTTCACATAAGCCACTTTTCAGCCTTAGGCGACTGTACAGTGCTAAAACAGCCTCCAATCGCTCTGAAACGCTCATTTTTGACATAAGCCACTTTTCACCTTTAATGAATGAAATTCCAGGTAAAAACTCCTTTGCCATGAAGAAGATCCAAATTCAACCAGTTCAGGCTAGTAAACCTGTTTGAAAGACCTTTTTCAGTGAAATGCAGCTTAGTGCAAAAACAGGCTGCTCTCGCTCTGATACGCTCATTTTCACATAAGCCACTTTTCAGCGCTAAAACAGCCTCCAATCGCTCTGAAACGCTCATTTTTGACATAAGCCACTTTTCACCTTTTAATGAATTAAATTCCAGGTAAAAACTCCTTTGCCATGAATAAGATCCAAATTCACCCAGTTCAGGCTAGTAAACCTGTTTGAAAGACCTTTTTTCAGTGAAATGCAGCTTAGTGCAAAAACAGGCTGCTCTCGCTCTGAAACGCTCATTTTTCACATAAGCCACTTTTCAGCCTTAGGCGACTGTACAGTGCTAAAACAGCCTCCAATCGCTCTGAAACGCTCATTTTTGACATAATCCACTTTTCACCTTTAATGAATGAAATTCCAGGTAAAAACTCCTTTGCCATGAAGAAGATCCAAATTCAACCAGTTCAGGCTAGTAAACCTGTTTGAAAGACCTTTTTTCAGTGAAATGCAGCTTAGTGCAAAAACAGGCTGCTCTCGCTCTGAAACGCTCATTTTTCACATAAGCCACTTTTCAGCCTTAGGCGACTGTACAGTGCTAAAACAGCCTCCAATCGCTCTGAAACGCTCATTTTGACATAATCCACTTTTCACCTTTAATGAATGAAATTCCAGGTAAAACTCCTTTGCCATGAAGAAGATCCAAATTCAACCAGTTCAGGCTAGTAAACCTGTTTGAAAGACCTTTTTTCAGTGAAATGCAGCTTAGTGCAAAACAGCTGCTCTCGCTCTGAAACGCTCATTTTCACAAAAGCCACTTTTCAGCGCTAAAACAGCCTCCAATCGCTCTGAAACGCTCATTTTTGACATAAGCCACTTTTCACCTTTAATGAATTAAATTCCAGGTAAAAACTCCTTTGCCATGAATAAGATCCAAATTCAACCAGTTCAGGCTAGTAAACCTGTTTGAAAGACCTTTTTTCAGTGAAATGCAGCTTAGTGCAAAAACAGCCTCCTCTCGCTCTGAAACGCTCATTTTTCACATAAGCCACTTTTCAGCCTTAGGCGACTGTACAGTGCTAAAACAGCCTCCTA